>NC_050464.1:8227804-8262209 GCF_903995425.1 Onychomys torridus
TGAAGGGGTGTTGGATTTTGTCAAATGCCTTTTCTCCATCTAGTGAGATGATCATGTGGTTTTTTTCCTTGAGTTTGTTTATATGGTGTATTACATTGACGGACTTTCGTATGTTGAACCACCCTTGCATCCCTGGGATGAAGCCTACTTGATCATGGTGGATAATTGTTTTGATGTGTTCTTGGAGTCTGTTTGCCAGAATTTTATTGAGTATTTTTGCATCAATGTTCATGAGGGAGTTCAGTCTGTAGTTCTCTTTCTTTGTTGCATCTTTGTTTGGTTTGGGAATCAGGGTAATTGTAGCCTCATAAAAGGAGTTTGGTAATATGCCTCCTTCTTCTATTGTGTGGAACAATTTAAAGAGTATTGGTATTAAGTCTTCTTTGAAGATCTGGTAGAATTCTGCAGTGAAACCATCAGGTCCAGGGCTTTTTTTGGTTGGGAGGCTTTTAATGACTGATTCTATTTCCTTAGGGGTTATTGGACTATTGAAATGGTTTATCTGGTCTTGATTTAAATTAGGTGTGTGGTACCTATCCAGAAAATTATCCATTTCTTTTAGATTTTCCAGTTTTGTGGAGTAGAGGTTTCTGAAGTATGACCTGATGATTCTCTGGATTTCCTCATTGTCTGTTGTTATGTCCCCTTCTCATTTCTGATTTTGTTAATTTGGATGCTCTTTTTCTGTCTTTTGGTTAGTTTGGATAAGGGCTGGTCTATCTTGTTGATCTTCTCAAAGAACCAACTCTTTGTTTCATTAATCCTTTGTATTGTTCTCTTTATTTCTATTTTATTGATTTCAGCTCTCAATTTGATAATTTCCTGGCATCTGTTCCTCCTGGGACATTTTGCTTCTTCCTGTTCAAGGGCTTTAAGGTGTGCTGTCAAGTCACTAGTGTGAGATTTCTCCAGCTTCTTTATGTGGGCATTCAGTGCTATGGATTTCCCTCTTGGCACTGCTTTCATAGTGTCCCATAAGTTTGGGTATGTGGTGTATTCATTTTCATTGATCTCTAGGAAGTCTTTAATTTCTTTCTTTTTTTCTTCCTTAACCCATTGGTGATTCAGTTTCCATGAGATTGTAGGATTTCTGTAGTTTTTTTCTGTTGTTGAAATCTAACTTTAAACCATGGTGGTCTGATAGAACACAGGAGGTTATTCCAATTGTTTTGTATTTGTTGAGATTTGCTTTGTGGCCAAGTATGTGGTCGATTTTAGAGAAGGTTCCATGGCGTGCTGAGAAGAAGGTATATTCTTTTTTGTTTGGGTGGAATGTTCTATAGATATCAATTAAGTCCATTTGAGTCATGACATCAGTTATGTCCATTATGTCTCTGTTAAGTTTCAATTTGGCCGATCTGTCCAGAGGTGAAAATGCGGTGTTGAGGTCTCCCACTATTACGTGTGGGGTTTTATATGTGATTTAAGCTTTAGTAATGTTTCTTTTACATATGTAGGCGCCCTTATGTTTGGGGCATAAATGTTCAGATGTGAGACTTCATCTTGGTGGATCTTTCCTGCGATGAGTATGTAATGTCCTTCATCATCTCTTTTGATTGATTTTAGTTTGATGTCTATTGTTCTGGATATTAGGATGGATACACCAGCTTGCTTCTTAAGACCATTTGATTGGAAAGTCTTTTCCCAGCCTTTTATTCTTAGGAGGTGTCTGTCTTTGAATTTGAGGTGTGTTTCTTGTATGCAGCAGAAAGATGGGTCCTGTTTTCATATCCATTCTGTTAGTCTGTGTCTTTTTATAGGTGAATTAAGTCCATTGATATTATGGGATATTAATGACCAGTGATTGTTCGTTCCTATTGTTATTTTTATTTTTTGGTGGTAGTGTGTGTGTACTTCTCTTCTTTGGGGTTTACTGTTGTGGTGTTATTTATTGCCTGTGTATTCATGGGTGTATCTGCCTTCCTTAGGTTGGAATTTTCCTTCTAGTGCTTTCTGTAGGGCTGGGTTTGTGGATAAGTATTGTTTGAATCTGGTTTTGTCTTAGAAGTTCTTGTTCACTCCATCCATGATGATTGAAAGTTTTGCTGGGTATATTAGTCTAGGCTGGCATCCATGGTCTCTTAGTGTCTGCATTATATCTGTCCAGGTCCTTCTGGCTTTCAAAGTCTCCATCGAGAAATCGGGTGTTATTCTGATGGGTTTGCCTTTATAAGTCACTTGGCCTTTTTCCTTTGCTGCCCTTAATATTCTTTCTTTATTCTGTACGTTTAGTTGTTTAATTATTATGTGGCAAGGGGACTTTTTAGGGGGGGTCTAATCTGTTTGGTGTTCTATAGGCTTCTTGTATCTTCATGGCCATTTACTTCTTTAAGTTGGGAACGTTTTCTTCTATGATCTTGTTAAATATATTTTCTGTGCCTTTGAGTTGGTATTCTTCTCCTTCCTCTATCCCTATTATTTGTAGGTTTGGTCTTTTCATGGTGTCCCAAATTTCTTGGACATTTTGGGTCAAGACTTTGTTGGTTTTAGTGTTTTCTTTGACTGATGAATCTATTTCTTCTACCGTATCTTCAACACCAGAGATCCTCTCTTCCATCTCTTGCATTCTGTTGATTATACTCACCTCTGAAGTTCCTGTTTGTTTACTCAGATTTTCTATTTCCAACATTCCTTCTGCTAGTGTCTTCTTCATTTTTTCTATTTCCCTCTTCAGGTCTTGAACTGTCTCCCTTGCTTTTTCATGATTTTCATTCAAGGATTTATTGTTTTCTTCTGCTTTAATTGTGCTTTCCTCTAGTTTTTTATAGCGTTCTTCCCATTTTTTTTGTTTGTCTGTTCCTCTACTTTATTTTTGATATAAGGCTCTAGCCTCCTCATGATGTTACTTATAAGGTTGTTTTCTTCTTCTTCTTCTTCTTCTTCTTCTTCTTCTTCTTCTTCTTCTTCTTCTTCTTCTTCTTCTTCTTCTTCTTCTTCTTCGATTCCATGATGTTCAGGTCTAGCTGTTGGAGAAGGACTAGGTTCTGGTGATGCTGTATTGCTCTTTATTTTGTTGTATGTACTTCTGCCTTGACGTCTGCCCATCTCCTCTTGTGTTCGTTCTTGGTCTTATCAGTGTACTTGGTCCAGAGGGAGTTGACAGATGGAAGCCCTGGGCCAGATGGGAGCGCTGGTCCAGATGAGAGTGCTGGTCCAGATGAGAGTGCTATCTGGATAGGAGCTGGGGGGCTGGATTCTGAGTCTCGGGAAGTCCCTGATGTCTCCTTATTTTGTCCAGATGGGAGCTCCTCTTGTCCAGATGGGAGTTCCTCTGGTCTCTGGTCCAGATAGGAGTTCCAGGGCAGGATGGAAGCTGGGGGCTGGTCTCTGAGTCTCAGGAAGTGGCTGGGGTCTCCAGCAGATGGGTGTGGGGGCAGGGTGTGGACACTGCAGTGTCTGCCTGCAGTCTTGGAGAAGGGGAGCCTTCCCGCAGGGCCCGCCGATTGGCAGGCAACTGGGGCCAAGTTGGTCAGGTCCTCCAGAGGTGGCCTGTGTCCAGCGGTGGGACCCAGGCGCAGTTGCCTCTCTGACTATAACCCAGGCATTCACCTGTGGTCTAGATGGAAGTTCAGGGGCGGACGGAAGCTGGGCGAATTCTAGGAAATCTTTAATTTCTTTATTTCTTCCTTGACCCATTGATGTTTCAGGTGAGCATTATTCAGTTTCCATGAGATTGTAGGCTTTCTATAATTTTTGTTGTTGTTGAAGTCTAAGTTTAAGGCATGGTGGTCTGATAAGATACACAGGGGGTTATTCCAATGTTTTTTGTATCTGTTGAGATTTGTTTTGTGACCAAGCATGTGGTCAATTTTGAGAAGGTTCCATGAGGTGCTGAGAAGAAGGTGTATCCTTTTGTGTTAGGATGGAATGTTCTATAGATGTCTATTAAGCCCACTTGAGTCATAACATCTGGTAGGTCCTTTATTTCTCTGTTGAGTTTCAGTCTGGTAGATCTGTGTTTTGGTGAGAGTGGTGTGTTGAAATTCTTCACTACTAATGTGTGGAGTTTGATGTGCCTTTT
Source organism: Onychomys torridus (assembly GCF_903995425.1). Taxonomy (NCBI): domain Eukaryota; kingdom Metazoa; phylum Chordata; class Mammalia; order Rodentia; family Cricetidae; genus Onychomys; species Onychomys torridus. The sequence goes on from NC_050464.1 coordinate 8,231,826, forward strand.
AAGCTTCAATAATATTTCTTTTATGAATGTGGGTACCTTTGTATTTGGGTTATAAATGTTCAGGATTGACGCTTCATTGTGGTGTATTTTTCCTGTGATATATATGTAATGTCCATCCTGATCTCTTTTGATTGATTTTAGTTTGAAGTCTATTTTATTAGATATTAGGATAGCTACACCAGCTTGTTTCTTAGGTCCATTTGCTTGGAAAGCCTTTTCCCAGCCCTTTACTCTGAGGTGGTGTCTGTCTTTGAAGTTGAGGTGTGTTTCTTGTATGCAGCAGAGGGATGGATCCTGTTTTCTTATCCATTCTGTTAGTCTGTGTCTTTTTATAGGTGAGTTGAGACCATTGATATTGACGGATATTAATGACCAGTGATTGTTGGTTCCTGTTATTTTTGTGGTCGTGTTGTGTTGTCCTTTGGTGTTTGCTGGTGTGGGATTCTCTATTGCCTGAGTTTTCCTAGGTGTGTTTAGCTTCTTTAGTTTGGATTTTTCCTTCTAGTGCTTTCTGTAGGGCTGGGTTTGTGGACAGGTATTGTTTAAATCTGGTTTTATCATGGAATATTTTGTTTACTCCCTGTATGGTGATTGAGAGTTTTGCTGGGTATAATAGTCTGGGTTGGCATCCGTGGTCTAATAGTGTCTGCATAACATTTGTCCAGGACATTCTTGCTTTCATAGTCTCTATTGAGAAGTCTGGTGTTATTCTGATGGGTTTGCCTTTATATGTTACTTGGTCTTTTTCCTTTGTAGCTCTTAATATTTTTTCTTTGTTCTATATGTTTAGTGTTTTGATTATTATGTGGCAAGGGGACTTTTTTTTTGGATCCAGCTTATTTGGTGTTCTGTAAGCTTCTTGTATCTTCATAGGTATTTCTTTAGGTTAGGAAAGTTTTCTTCTATGATTTTGTTGAATATGTTTTCTGTGCCTTTGAGTTGGTATTCTTCTCCTTCTTCTATGCCTATTATTCTTAGGTTTGGTTTTTTTTTCATGGTGTCCCAAATTTCTTGGATGTTTTGTGTTATGACTTTTTTGTCTATAGTGTTTCCTTTGACTGATACATCTATTTTCTCTATTGTGTCTTCATTGTCCGTAATTCTCTGTTCCATCTCTTGCGTTCAGTTGGTTATGCTTGTTTCTGTAGTTCCTGTTCGTTTAGTCAGGATTTCTATTTCCAGCATTTCCTCAGTTTGTGTTTTCTCTTTTGTCTCAATTTCATTTTTCAGATCTTGGATAGTTTCCTTCGTCTGTTTAATTACTTTTTCTTGGCTTTATTTGATTTTTTTCCATTTTTTGGTTTGTTTTTTCTTCCATTTCTTTAAGGTAATTTTTTTATTTCCTCTCTAAGGGAATTTTTCACTTCCTCTTTGATGGAGTTTTTCATTTCCTCTTTAAGGCAGTTTTTTATTTCCTCTCTAAGGGAGTTTTTCATTTCCTCTTTGATGGAGTTTTTCATTTCCTCTTTAAGGGAGTTTTTATTTCCTCTTTAATGGAATTTTTCATTTCCTCTTTAAGGGAATTTTTTATTTCCTCTGTAAGGGAGTTTTTCATTTCCTCTTTAATGGAGTTTTTCACTTTCTCTTTAAGGGAATTTTTATTTCCTCTTTAATGGAGTTTTTCATTTCCTCTCTAAGGGAGTTTTTCACTTTCTCTTTAATGGAGTTTTTCATTTCCTCTTTAATGGAGTTTTTTCATTTCCTCTTTAAGGGAGTTTTTCATTTCCTCTTTAAGGGCCTCTATCATTTTCTTAAAGTCATTTTTAGGGTTGATTTTTTTCTGTTTCCTCTGCCTTGGTATGTTCAGGTCTTGTAGGTATAGAGTCACTGGGTTCTGATGTTGTCATGTAGGTCTTCATGTTGTTGCCGGTGTTTTTGCACTGGCGTCTACTCATCTCTTCCTCTGTTCGGTGCAGGCAGTGTCTGTGTCTGAAGGTGCCTCTCTTGTTCTAATTGTTAGTCTTGGTTCACTAGGATTTCTTTGTTAAATTGGTGCTGTTAGGCTCTGTTTCTATGGGATCAGCTTAGGCAGATCAGTGTTAGTGGGTTCTGTCTCTGGGAGCAGTTGTTCCCAGTTGGTGTAGGGTGTGCTTATGGTTTCAGTAGTAGTTAGGTTCATAGGGGTTAGTTTTTTTGTTTGTTTTTTGGGGGTGGGGGCAGTAGGGAAAGGTAGCTGTCTGGTCACTGGGATTCCAATGGATATGGCCTAGGAGTTAGAGACCTGATCTGCCGGTGGCTTACCTGTTCTCAGTCGGTGAACTTAGGATTCTAGTGATCTGGTTAGGTGGCTGGGTGGTGTCTTCTTTTGTGTTCTCAGGTCACATTTTGCTCATTCATCAACTTCTCAGCTGTTCTTGTTTCCTCAGGCTGCAAACTGTAGGTTTCTGATTCCTCTCCTGGATGGATTTCAGCTGAGTAGGGTAGTCTCAACAATACCTCCAAGTTGTTGGGTTTCTCAGGATTGGCAGCTGGGCCCTTGAAACTTGATTCTTTATATCAGGTGAAATCCAGAAATATGGGGATTTATTTGTATTTGGAATTAAGAAAAGGAAATACAGTGGGGGCTGTAACTGGTATGGGCAAATTTAAGTTTCAACATTGAAAGGAAATTAAAGGTTGAATGTAGTGATCATTTACTTTGTTTCACAAACTCTTTAAGCCCTGGTTGTGGGATTCTCTTTAAGTGGGAGGAAAATGGAACTTTCAGAATGATTTTACATTATGTGCTGGATAGAAAGGCAAAGATTTCAATGGGCATAGTCTCAGAACTCCAGGAAATTCAGGAGAACTGCTGAAAGTTTAAGGCCAGCCTTAAACTTTTCAAACAAAAACAAAAACAAAAGCAAAGATTTTAGAAGTGTCTCCTGTGTGGTGATGTATTGCCTTTGGTGTAAATGCAGAAGTGTCTGGGGTGGCGGTCTTTTTGTGTGATGATGTATTGCCATTTGATATGAATGAGAATCTATTTCTCCCAAACATAGGGCATATTAGATCATTTCTTTTTCAGATATGCCCCCAAATTACTCCCCAGCTTCCCCTTGCAGGAGTCCTCCCACTTCGGTTTAAGTGTGACACCCTTCCAGTGACTGTTTTGCTCCTCATTTCTTAGGTCATTGTCATTTATTCTGTCAAAGTTGTAAAGAAAATATTTGTAAAGTAACTAAGGTACTTGTTTTCAGTGTAAATTTACTCTTTTCCCACTTCTTATCCCCCCTACATATATTACTTATTATAAAATCAAAGAAAAAGGAGACTTATGCACTCATAATAACTTTTACTCATAGATTGTCCACAGATATGACATTTAGGTACCACACCCTCTGTAGCTTGTTTATTCATGTTGATATTTGTTCAATCTTACTCCTTTTCAGAAATCAGTAAAGTTGAGGACACCATAGAGAAAATCCAAGAAAATGAAGACAAACATATGAGGCAAGCTGATGATCTCAATAGCCAAAGACCAGAGAAGGGAGACGCATTTGATACAACTTACAACCTAGAACCACACCTCATTTCTTCAAGCACAGCAGCTCACAGTTGTGTCTCCTGTGGGAAGACTTTGGAATCTATTTCAGAATTAATTAGTAGTGATGGAAGGTATGCAATAGAGAAGCCCAACAAGTGTATTGATTGTGGGGAAACATACAGAGAGAAAGCAGATGACTTTAATCAAAATGGGGATACTTCTTCTCAACATGATGAAAGTAGTCTGCAGAAAATTACCATTTTGGAGAAACCCTTTGATTATGGGTTAATGGAAGCCTTAGACAGTGAAACTGTTTTCTTGGCTCATGAGAGAGCTTATATGGAGGAGAAGCCCTATGAATGGGATGATTCTGGACCAGACTTCATTCAGATGTCAGATTTCAATGCATACCAGAGATCACAAATGGAAATGAAGCCCTTCGAATGTACGCAGTGTGGGAAATCCTTTTGTAAAAAGTCCAAATTCATCATACATCAGAGAGCTCATACAGGAGAGAAACCATATGCATGTAATATGTGTGGAAAGTCCTTTAGTCAAAAGGGAACCCTCACTGTACATCGGAGATCACACTTAGAGGAAAAACCTTATAAGTGTAATGAATGTGGGAAAACCTTCTGTCAGAAGTTACATCTCACACAACATCTGAGAACTCATTCAGGAGAAAAGCCCTATGAATGTAGTGAGTGTGGGAAAACATTCTGCCAAAAGACACACCTCACTTTACACCAGAGAAATCATTCTGGGGAGAGGCCCTATCCATGTAATGAATGTGGGAAATCCTTCTCCCGAAAGTCTGCCCTCAATGACCATCAGAGAACACACACAGGAGAGAAGCTTTATAAGTGTAATGAATGTGGTAAATCCTACTACCGAAAGTCCACTCTCATTACACACCAGAGAACACACACAGGGGAGAAGCCCTATCAGTGTAGTGAGTGTGGGAAGTTCTTTTCTCGGGTATCATATCTCACCATACACTATAGGAGCCATTTAGAAGAAAAACCATATGAGTGTACAGAATGTGGGAAAACCTTCAATCTAAACTCAGCTTTCATTAGGCATCGGAAGGTACATACAGAAGAGAGAGTTCATGAGTGTAGTGAATGTGGGAAGTTCTCCCAGCTGCAATATCTTCCTGATCACACAAATGACTTAGGAGAGAAACACTATGAATGTAATGAGTGCGGGAAAATCTTCCTTGAAAATTCAGCCTTCATTGGACACCAGCCCACTCCAGAAGGTGAAAAAATTTATGAATGTAATATATGTGGAAAGTCATTCTCTGATTTGTCATGCTATACTATACATTACAGAGGTCATTCAGAAGAGAAACCCTTTGGATGTAATGAATGTGGGAAGACCTTCTCTCATAATTCATCCCTCTTTAGACATCAAAGAGTACATACAGGTGAAAAGCCGTATGAATGTTACGAATGTGGAAAATTCTTCTCTCAGAAGTCATATCTCACTATTCATCACCGGATCCATTCAGGAGAGAAGCCCTATGAATGTAGCAAGTGTGGAAAAGTTTTCTCTCGGATGTCAAACCTCACTGTACACTATAGAAGCCATTCAGGAGAGAAACCCTATGAATGTAATGAATGTGGGAAAGTCTTTTCTCAGAAGTCATACCTCACTGTACATTACCGGACTCATTCAGGAGAGAAACCTTATGAATGTAGTGAATGTGGGAAAAAATTCCATCACAGATCAGCCTTCAATAGCCATCAGAGAATTCATAAAAGAGGAAATATAAATGTACTCAATGTGGAAAATCTCTGACATCTCAATTCAAAAAACCAAACATTTGGTTATAATGAACATTGGAAGTTCAATAGGGAGTAAAGGGTGGATCCCCCCACCCCAATGTTTAAATTTGTGGTGCTGGGAATTGAATACAGGGCCTTTTGCATGCTATAGATGTTCTACATGGAGCTGCACCCCAGTGATTCATAAGTAGAGCATCCATGAGCTTTGAGAAGTCCTTAAAACAAAATCTACTTTCACCTGAATTTTCAGAGACGAATCTGTAGGAATTCAGCAAGAAGCAAACCATGACCATGTAACTCATGGGACACTAGATAATTTTTACAGGAGTGAAACTTTCAAAGTATTTAATATTTATTTTTGATTTAAATTGTATTTACATATCAGGGAGTCTTGCTAAGAAATGTCAATAAGGTGACTATGTAACACACTTTGGAAACAAGCTAAAAGCCATATTTGTAATGTAAAAGCAGGTGTTTATAGAAAATATGCAAGAAGTTATCTGTTCTGAATAAACTTATAAAAGGAATTTATGAAGTTGAGAGTTGATCATAAGTGTGACTATGTGGCATCTCTGATGTTTTAGAAATGCAATTTAATATTCTGTGCAATTTTTTGTAACTTTGGCTTTGAATAATTTGTGAAAACATGGTATTATTAGAATGACCAAGTGTTACAATGGGATATATTGGTGAAATATGTTATATAATAGGAAAGTACATTATTTTCTATTTAGAATTTACAAGCAGATTTTTTTTGTTGTTAATGCTTACCAGTAGAGTGGTTTTGTAAAAATTTTTCAACTGGAATTGAGCAAAATTTTTTAAAAATACTATTTTGATAAACTTTACTGTCTTAGCGTTGTATTGCTGTGAAGAGACACCATGACCAAGCAAATCTTTTAATTTTTTTATTAATTAAATTTATTCATTTATTTTACATCCCAACCGCAGTTTCCCCTTGCTCCTCTCCTCTCCTTTCCTCCTCTCCTCTCTTCATCCCCTCCCCAGGCCAGGACCATGACAATTCTTATAAAGGAAAACATTTAATTGGGGCTGCGTTTAGTGTGGGGTTTTAGTCTGTTGTCATTGTGGGAAGTATGGTGACATGCAGGCAGATTAGGTGCCAGCAAAGTAAGAGTTCTACATCTGTATTTGCAGGCAGCAAGAACAGAGACTCTGAACCTGGCTTGAGCATTTGAAACCACAAAGCTCACCCCCCAGGGATACACTTCCTCCAGCAAGGCCACACCTACCCCAACAGGTGCTTCTCGTTAGTGACCAAGATTAAAATAAATGAGCCCTATGGGGGCCATTCCTATTCAAACCACCACATGCAAACATAATTTGGGGATGCTTATGTCCATTTAACTAAAAGAGTGTTAACATTGTATAAATATGGTGTCATTTTTGTTTATTGTCCTCTATTCCCAGGGCTTTAGAACAAAGTATGCTTCTAGCAAACATTTTCTGGTTGGTACTTTTTGGCATTATTCTTTGCCAAAAGAGTTTGGCTACCTACTGTTTCTCCACGGGAGAGTCAAGAGCAAGCAGTTTAAATAAATAATCATGATTTTCTTCTGGTTGCCAGTGCAGTAGCCTCTCATTGCCCAGTAGATCTGCCCCAAGACCTCTTGAAGCAATTCTTGAAGCAAGCTAGTCCCAAGCTGTAAGTACTGTGGTTCTGCATTACTTTAATGTCGTCACTAAGATATCTGCTTAGTGATGGGCAGGTAGTGAATACAATGTGGAATCACTGGACAGGAGGATGGTTGACACCTCAATGAGATTTCTTCAACACTCCATAAAATGATGTGCAATTTAAACTTTATGGGGTTGAGGGCTGAAGATATAGTTCAATAGAAAGGCACTTGCCTATCGTGAATGAGGTTCTATGCTCGATTCCTAGTACTGTCTACCCCCAAATATTGTAATTTGCTTCCACTTAGTATATTTGGGCTGTATTTGACAGATACATAAGACTACATGGTGGCACATGCCTTTAATCCCAGCACTTGAGAAGCATTGGCAGGCAGATGTCTGTGAGTTCAAGGCCAGCGTGGGCCACAGAGTGAGTTCAAGGCTCCAAAGCTACACAGAGAAACCCTATCTTGGAAAACAAACAAACAAACCCCAAAACAACAACAAAAAGGACTTTATATGACCTGAACCCGGACAAACCAAGTGGAGATACTTGTTCAGAAAATGTTGATCAGACCCTCCCTATTCCAAGAGTAGAGATGGTTGGATAGTCCCAAATAACAGTCACATGAAGAAAATTCAAGTAAAAAAATGTTTATCATCTTTGGGGAAGAACCTCTTTAATTAGACAAAGGGTGACTTCAGCTACAAGCACCTTTCAGAACACTGCACTATTGACAGTTTCTTCTCAGATAAAATAGGGTTGACTATCAGTAATCTTATGCACCATTGTACAGAAGGACATGGCCAGAGTAAACATGGGGAAAGAAAACAAGAGAGGAGTAAGAATCAGTAAAGGAGTAGGACTTTTATCTGGCATGACCTTGCCCATAGCACATTTCAGGGGATATTCAGATATGTGAGCTATAGATAATGAGGAAATTAAACAAGGTCCTTGTGTCAAAGGTCAGTTTATAACCTTGTGGTTAAACAAACAAATGAAAAAGCATAGATTATTTTGAGAGTGATATCATTTACAAAAATCCTCAAGTTTGCATAAGGAAAAATACATTTTCAAGAATTTTGTCTATACAACAAAAAAATTATGTAGAAAAAAAAATGTTACCACACAGTAGAAAATCTTGTGGTTTTTAGGAGATGCAAGCTCAAAGGGATGTCAGTTTCCCCTAAGCTCACAAGTAGTGGAATCTCAAAATCTAGTTATATAATGGAAATGGACAAACTAAGGTGTATATGAACAGTAAACAGGTTACCAAAACTCACTTGTAAAACTGCTGAGTTTGGAGGCTGGTGAGTTGGTTCAGCAGTTAGGAGTGTGTGCTGTTCTTGCAGAGGACCTGAGCTTGGTTCCCAGCATCCACATGGGGAAGCTTACAACCACTTGTAACTCCAACTCCAGGAGATGCAACATGCTCTTCTCAACTCCCTGGACTCCTGCAGTCGTGTACACATACACATACACACATAATACACATAATTAAAAATTTAAAAAATGTTGAATGTAGTCACTTAAATCTTCAATCCCAGCACTCAGGATGCAGAAGTAGCAGTAAGTACCATGACTTCAGGACTTGGGTGACGAGATGTGTGCATAGTGAGACCCTGCATCAAAACAGAATAAAACATTTTTTATCCATCAATGGCGAGACCTGTTAGAAAGCCACAGAAATTATGGCATAAAAGTAAGTTGACCATGAGAACAGAATAATACACAGGTCCCCGAAACATGGATCACCTGACTTAACAAGTGGTACTCAAGTGAAGTAGGGGAAAAAGATGTCACTTCCATTTAATGCTTTGTCAGTTGTACTGCATAATAGAACAAAAAAAAAAAAAAAAAAAAAAAAAAGGAAAACCAAATTAAGACAGTTAGTTTGTGAAATGTAAAATAACAGTTTATGAAAACAGAAGGGACATTTGTGGTGACCATTCTTAGTGATCCCAGCACTTGAGGGCAGAGGCAAGTCGAGGTCACTTTGATCCATATAGCAAGTCCCAGGCCAGCCAGGACTACATGATGAGACTTGCCTCAAAAAAATGAGATTTTGTACCTTTCAATGTTCCGAACAAGATTGAAAAGACATTAAAGCAAAAAGTTTAATTTGGGTTATACTAAAGGAAGTGGGGGGTGGGAGCTGGAGTGGTTGCTCATTCCTGAAGAGTACTTAATGCTCTTGAAGGGAACCTGCTTTGGGCATCCACAACTGTAGCTCCAGTTCCAGACCCAATACCTCTGGTCTCTGCACTCACCTGCACATACACAGAGGTACAATTTTTTTTTTTTCTGGAATATATAAAGAATACCTCCTAATCAACAAGAGGAGAACATGAGTAAAATACATGGCCATCAACATCACTAAAGGAAAAAATGCCCATGTAGCAATATATATGTGATAAGATGTTCTAGCTAATTAATAATCAAGGGGATATAGGTTAAAAACACAACTACTGAATTGTGAGATGTCTGCATAAGTCCTATGACTCAAACCTATGGTGGAAGGAAGAAAACCAACTCCTGAAAAGTCCCCCTCTGAACTTACACATCATACACAGTAACTTTTAAAACCTTTTCACTGATATATTAAAACGGAAGGCACAAAAAGCATCAGGTATTTGCAAGAGTGTATCCAATAGGAACATTTAAAAAATATATTTATTTTAATGTGTGTGTGTGTGTGTGTGTGTGTGTGTGTGTGTGTATACATGTGCCACACGTGCCTTTAGAGGGCAGAGAAGGGTTTTGAATCCCCTGGAACTGGAATTTCAGGCAGTTGTGAGTCTCCATATGTAAGTGCTAAGAACCAAACTCCATTTTTGTCCAAATGTTATCAATTACCTAGCTAGCTCTCCAGCCCTGTGACAGGAACTTATGCATTAGTGGTCAACACACTTTGGAAAACTGATATTTTTAGTTTAAGCATGCACACCAGGCAGAACACACACACATATACAGAGCATATGAGGAGGCATATACTAATGCACTAGAGATAGACATAATGTGAAACTTCAAAAAACAAAAATCCCAGAACTCTCAAGGCTCACATATGTAATAGAAGGGGCTGTACTTCTACAGTGGAATCCTGTTGGACAGTGGGAGGGGATGATATTGAAGTCTGATGAGTCACATAAATGAGTAATGAAGCCCAGACTCAGGTAGACAAATGGTGTGATTCCATTTAGTTTTAGCTGAGGCTTGCAGAAGTTACATATCTGGTTCCTGCCATTGCCTGCTTGTACATCTGGTGCTGAATTCTCTGGTGTGTTCTACAGTATGTATTTCTGTGCATGTGTGTGACCCTTTGATGGAGGACTTAAAAATTCCCAACTGGTCGGGGCGGTGTTGGCACACACCTTTAATCCTAGCACTTGGGAGGCAGAGCCACGCAGATCTCTGTGAGTTCCAGGCCAGCCTGGTCTACAGAGTGAGCTCCAGGACAGGCACCAAAACTACACAGCGAAACCCTGTCTTGAAAAAAAAAATTCCCAACTGGCTAGCTAGCACTGTTAACACGCCCTGTCCTACTTTTCTGATGTCTAGCAATATACTGTGTATCAGAGTGTCTAGTTTTTATAACTGCGCACAGGACACTTTCTTTATGGTCATGTTAGCTTTGGTGGCATCTATTGATTTCTTGCACCATGTCCTTGAAGCTTACCACTATGTTATTATTTTGAATAAAATATTTGAAAAGGTCTAAGAGCCAGTACATCTTTCCTCACCCCACATTTTTATATATACAAATGTGTTTGGTACATTTTTTTTTTTTGAGACAGGGTCTCACTATGAAGCCCTGGCTGTCTTGAAATCCACTATGAAGACCAGGCTGACCTCAAACTCACAGAGATCCACCTGCCTCTGTTTCATAAGTGCTGGGATTAAAGGTGTGTGACATCACACAAGCTCATATATATTATTACACTTATTATATATATGGTGTGTGTATGTGTGTGTCTGTATGTCAATCACTTTTTACATTTCCACACTTTGAAAACTTCATATTCCTAATTTTAAGATTTACGTTCCTTTGGGGGTAATGAAATGTACTTGATTTGATGAATATTCATATTTAAGGAATTTTCAGGAGGTCTGCAAGATGGTTCCGCCAGTAAAGGCTCCAGCTGCCCAACCTGACAACCTGGGACTTCTCACATGGTGGAAGGAGAGAACCAATTCCTGCAAGCTGTCTTCTGACCTCCACACTCATGCCATGACACATGCATGCCCTGCATACACATATATACAAAATAAATTAAAATGTATCTAAACGGTTCTCAGGCAACCAGTAGGGTCCACATCTGCCGGTAATCCCAGCATCAGGAAGTGGTGGAGACAGGAGGAGGCTGGAGCTCGTTGGCTGCCAGTTCAGCTGAAAAGTATGAGCTCCAGGTTCAGGGAGACATCCTGCCCAAAGGAATAGGTGGAAAGTGATAGAGAAGGACATCTGAATCTGTCCTCTGGCCACTTCATGAACACAGAAGACGGAAGGAAGAAAGAAGAATGGATTCCATATATGCAAAAGGGGTGGACAATGGAAAGGAATAAGGGACCATGGGTCCTGGAGTTCTGGCAGTGGTGCTGATGGGGCCTGGCCTGCAAAGGACCAACGAGCAAAGCCTGTGCTCAGGAAAAAGCTGAGTAGCCCTGCCAAGACATATTTCTCAACGGGAGGGTGTGGCTAAGATTTAAGGGCTTGGCCATTGTATAAGTGAGCAGTTGGTTGGCATGGCTTGTGCAGAAGGGTGTGGTGTGGTCAGAGTGGGCGGCTCAGTTCAAGAATAAGGGGCGTGGCTCTGGGTGAGGGGCGTGACCAAGACTCGCCAGCTGGCTCGAGAAGACCAGTAGTTCCAGAACCACTCTGGGACACAACTGTCTGCACTTGACAGTTCTTGGAGCGCTGGAGACCGTTGACCAGGTTGAGGACTGACACAGGGCACTTCCGAAGTGAGAAGGCGGGCCTTCCAGGACCAGAGATGGGTGGGCTTGGCGTGCACCAGAGGGAGGGGATAGAGGACGGCTGGGCAGGGAGGGCTTCTGACGGATAAGCCCATCCTTTTGCAGCGCCCTGTCCCGGAGACATGTGGCCACCACTGGTGTTGCTGTTTCTGCTGCTTCCTGCTGCCTATGGCGCCCCTCACCCGGCTGCCGACCTCCAGGAAAGCTTTCCAAGCGTACTTGAAGGTTTCTACCGCCCCGTAGTGGGTTAGTGGGTGTGGGAAGAGAGGAATTTGGGGACCTGCCGAAAGGGAAAGAATCAGCGGTTGGCAAAGACAGATACAGGGACAGAATAATGACAAGGATGCAGAGAATTGGGTGGGCGGTAGAAAGGAAGCCAGATGGATGGGCGTGGTCTAGTACTGGATGCCCAACTGCATGCACCCTTTGAACTCCCAGAAGATCCACTACTCTAAGGGGACAGTTGATCTCCACTCCCATAGATCTCCTCCCTAGGCATGGCCACAGCACAGGGGCCTGGGCTGGGGAACTGTCCCCATTCCTTGACAGCATCACGAAGCTAAATTTTGTCACTATTCATCAGAAATCCAAACTGAAGGAGACCGAGCTATGTGGAGGGAAGACAACCCGTTTGCTGGCTCCCGCTGTCCTCCTGGCTCATGAGATGGCTGCTGTGTGGTCCAAAGCTGGGGACGAGGACCTGTGGCCTCATGAGGGCCTACCAGGTGCAGGATTGGGGGCTCCCCACTTCTGCTCCCAAGACTTCTTGTCTCCTCCAGAGGCCCTTCAGCTGCTGGGGCTAGGGGTGAACACCAGTTTTCTAGCAGGGGCAGATGTGGACCTCACTAGACTCACCTGCAGCACCATTTAAAAATAAAAGTTATTTCTTTAAGCTTAATAATGCTCTTTCCTTTTGAGATCAGCCCCCAGCTCCTGGCCAACCAGTTCCTCTCAACTTTGGACCTGACATTCCCCCAACAGTCCCTGACACTGACATCACAAGGTCCATGCATGCATGTGGTCTTTGTTTTTCTACCTCAGTAGCTGGTGATGAGCCCTCCCTTCCCAAAGTGGGAGGCTCAGCTTTTTCCAGGACCTAGGAAGAGGGTGCTGAGTTACATAAAGTAGGAAATTTTTTGTGTTCTGGGGTTTTGAGACAGGACTTTGTGTGTGTACCCCAGGTTGGCCTGAAGTCTCAGTCCTCCTGCCTCAGCCTTGTGAGTGTTGAGATTGCAAGTGTGCACCACCATGACAAAATCACAGATGGCCTCGTAATGGACTGTCCACTTTTCCTGAAAACAATTACAGTGTATGTACAACATTGAACCTAGGATCTCCTACATGCTAGGCAGGTGCTCTACCACTGAGCCACATCCCAGCCCCTCACTGGGGATTCTAGGCAGGTGCTCTACCACTGAGCCACACCCCAGCCCCTCACTGGGGGATTCTAGGCAGGTGCTCTACCACTGAGCCACACCCCAGCCCCTCACTGGGGGATTCTAGGCAGGTGCTCTACCACTGAGCCACTCTCCAGCCCCTCACTGGGGATTCTAGGCAGGTGCTCTATCACTGAGTCACACCCCAGCCTCTCACTGGGGGGGGGGGTTTCTAGGCAGGTGCTCTACCACTGAGCCACATCACCAGCCCCTCACTGGGGGATTCTAGGCAGGTGCTCTTCTGCTGACCCACACCCCAGCCCCTCACTGGGGGATTCTAGGCAGGTGCTCTACCACTGAGCCACACCCCAGCCCTCTAATTTTTGAGACAATCTCACTGAGTTGTTCAGTCTTGCCATAAATGTGTCATCCTTCTGCTTCAGCTTCCCAAGTGGCTGAGATTACAGGCCTGTATCAGCAGGTCCAGCTATTCTGAGATAGTTGATGGGGTATGAAAAGTGGAATGGACTCTATGGTACAAGCACTGTCACTGATGTCAACCAGGCTGTAGATCGGGCTCCTCGTTCCAGCAGCTGATCTGTGAGGTCTTAGGGGTACTGGTCTAGCCACTGTCTATAGCCTGAGTTCACCTCTCTGTGAGTTCCTGGTCCCAGATTCTGTCTGGAGCTGAGAGGTTCATATAGACAGGTGGATAAGGTGGTGATGGCATGGGAACAAACCTATAAAAAATCCTGGGTAGGTCATCCGTGGTATGGGCTATTTGTGTGGAAACCAGTCCATCTGTAGGATACTCTCAAACAGTTACCAACTTGTATCTGTGAAGTCTGAGTTTGGTGGAGCAGGGAGTCTTTGAAGTTGTGTAAGAGGTTTTGTAGTATTGTGTTAACCCAAGATATTGTATGTTCTCCAAAATAAACTTATCTGGGGTCAGTGAACAGACAGCCACTAGAGACAGAGCCACAAATGGTGGTTAGAAAATGGGAAGAGTAAGCCATAGCAGAAGTTGGGCGGTGGTGGTGCACGCCTTTAATCCCAGCACTTGGGAGGCAGAGCCAGGTGGATCTCTGTGTGTTCAAGGCCACTTTAGAAACAGCTAAGCATGGTGACCCACGCCTTTAATCCCAGAAATCCAGCCTTTAATCCCAGGGAGTAATGCAGAAGTAGAAAGATATATAAGACGTGAAAACCAGGCACCAGAATTAGTTAAGCATTTAGTTAGTTAAGCATTTGGCTGGTTTAGCATTCAGGCTTTGGAGCAGCACAGTTCAGCTGAGATTCATGTGGAGGAGGACTCAGAAGCTTCCAGCCTGAGGAAACAGGATCACCTGAGGAACTAGCAAGGTGAGATAGCTGTGGCTTGTTCTGCTTCTCTGATCTTTCAGCATTCACCCCAATAACTGGCCTCGGGTCTGATCTTATTAATAAGACCTGTAAGATTCCTGCTACAAGGTTTCATCAGAATTCTTCATCTTTGGGACCTTTCTCCAAGACAGCAGGAACTTGGCAGAAGAAGAGAACACATAAGGACAGAAGCCAGGAACCAGCCTCAAAACAAGCAGGTTGTTTTACTTTCATTTCCACTTGCTATGATAAAACACCTTGACAAGAGCAATTCAGAGGAGAAAGGTTTTGGTTTATTTCATAGTTCCCAGGTTACAGTCCATCATAGTAGGGAAGCCACTGTGTCAGGAGTTAATCATATTACAGCTGTCATCTGGAACAGAAAGCAGTGAATGCGTGCATGCATGGGCTCTGTTCACTTTCTCCACTCTTCCTGTATCTCTTGCATAGGGAACAGTGCCACCTGCAGTGGGCAGGTCTTCCTACCTCAGTTAACATAATTAATACAATCCCCAAAATACATGCCCACAGGCCAACCTAATCTGGATAATCCTTCATTGAGACTGTCATCTTTAAAAAAAAGATTACTTTATATGTATGAGTATTTTTCCTGCATATACATATGTGCACTGTGTGTGTAGTGCTTGCGAAGGTCAAGAGGGGGTACCAGATCCCCTGGGTCTGGGGCTACAGATGGCTGTGAGTCACCATATAATTACTGGTAGCTGAACCTAGGTCCTCTGCAAGAGCAACAAGTACTCTTAACTTGTAATTTATTTCTCACACACATACAACACATAAGTTGTTGTGATTCTAGGTGGATGTCAAGTTAACAGTTAAAACTAACCATTACTCAGGTATTTTCAGAGATGAGACCATTGTTAAGTACACACTGGTGACTGCTCTGAAAACCCCATTTAACACTGGCCATTATCCCAGGGTTCTTGTGATGGACTGTGTCCCCCTAATTTCGTATGTTGAAACCTACTCCCAATACAGTGGTATCAAGGGGTGGAGACTTTGAGATGAGATTAGATCATGAGGGTGGAATAGTCTAGAATGAGATTATTGCCTTTATAAGAACCTCAGTGCTGGAGGGGTAGCTGAGCAGGTTAAGGGGCTTGCAGCTAAAGCTTACAACCTGAGATCAATCCCTGGGATGTATGTAGTGGTAGAAGGAGAGAACTAAACTCATGAAAGTTGTCCTCTGACCTCCACAGGAATGCATATGCATGCACATGTACAGAAACACTTACACATAGATATAAACAAATAATATACATATCTGCATACAAAGCAATAAATAAGTAGATATTTAAAATAACAGCTGTAGAAAACCCCAATTTTGTAATGTGAGGAGACAAGTGTCTTTCCTCTCCTCTTCCTCCTAAGTTGAGCTGCCCTGGAGAGAAGACCAGATCCCCTAGAGGGACAGATAGAGCTCAGTGGAGCTGGGACATTCTACTCAACCCACATATGTCAGAAGATTGGTTGGAATGCATAAGTGCTGAAGAACACAGGTCAGAAGTGATTAAAAGAGGGACTTGTTCCTCCCTGGAAGTACCGACCCTATAGAGGATGCTTTGTCGATGTGGGATGCTGTAGTGAAGTGCATAGGTTTGGATGGACCATCTCAAGGAAGCTTTGTCATTACCTAGGTTTGGCAGAACAAATATTTCTTTCTTACAGCTCTGTGGCTGGGAGTGTGAGCTCAGAGGCAGCACAGTCAGGTTCTGGTGAGAGCTTCCACAGTGCAGAATGTGAATACAGGAACTCCCTGGAACTACTTTTTAAGCACTAATTTTCATTTATGTGTTGTATGTGTGAGCATGAGCATAAGTGTGCAGGTGCCTGAGGAAGTGGTGCATGAGCTGGCTGTTTGGAACCTTGGGCTTACACAGGGACATATGCTCAGCCTGGAAAGAGGGGACAGGACCTGCCTGTACCGAATCCATCAGGTTTAAATGAATCCCCAGGGGAGTCTTGGCCCTGGAGGAGATGGGAATGGAGGGGAGGGGATGGGGGAAGGTGGGGCGAGGATGGGAGGGCAGAGGACAGGGGAACCCATGGCTGATGTGTAAAATTAAAACACAAATATAATAAAAAAAGTTAAAAAAAGAAATCAGAAAATTCAAGAAAAAAAAGGTTAATAGAACCCCCCCCCCCCAAAAAAAAAAAAGAATAAGTGTAATATTTGTGACAAACTGAAGGGGATAGAGAGAAAAACTAAGAACAAAAGGAGAAAAATGTAGTCAACAATAAATCAGAGGCCAAAGGTAACTTAACCAGGAAAAGCGTGATCTTGAAAAATGTTACCCAGCTAGTTATGATTCTATGTGCACAGAAAATAAATAAGCACAGACTTCACAACTACCACAAAATTAACTCAAACTGAACTTTGAACAATTGATTTTAATCCTCAAGCTACTGATTTTTCTTTTCTTTTTTTTTTTTGAGCTGAGGTTAGAACCCAGGGCCTTGTGCTTGCTAGGCAAGTGCTCTACCACTGAGCTAAATCCGCAACCCTCTGATATTTCTTACAAAGGCAGAAGCCCCATGCTCTAGACCTCTCTTTGCAAAAGGAGGTGATCTCTTGCTATGGCTCTGTAGCTCCTTATGCTGGTAAGACCAGCCCCACTGATGTCCAATCCCAAAGCAACATAGAAGAATAATTTAAAATCTGCTTTATGTACATGGATTATTGCTCTAAATGTGAATTCTATCCTATCTATCTACCCAACACCATGCACACCTTAAAACCTCTGTAGCTCATAAACTCCTTTGTCCCCTAGAACTAAACTTTGCTTAATCAACATTGCAGCTGGTGGTAGCAGAAAGTGAGAAGCATTCTAATCATGTACTACTGAAACACATTCCACAACACCATCTTTCTCCCAGTTTCTAAAATACTGAAAACATTTATAAGAGAAAGATGAAAGTGAAATGTAATATTCAGAACTTTTAGAAACCAGACATTTAGTGTTCTAATGTGTCTTCCAAGTGCACACCAAAAGCCTGCCTGTGGGTGCATGCACTGGACAGTGATATTTCAAGAATCATATCCTCCCATGCAAGGACTACAGTTACTCCCTACCCAAGAAATCGATTCATAGTGATGCTCCAAGTACAAGGACCACTGTCCAGGTCACCACATAGACCAACAGAACCACAGTCTGGCTCATCATCCATCCACATATCAACAGATATAACAGCTCAACAGACCTGCTCTGAATACCCTATTCTCACCATGGTATAGCTGGTGGTCTTCCCTGCAACTATTTACAGCAGAAGCAGAACATAATCCTGAAATGAATCTGCAAGCTACCTGCACTCTTATTACTCATTGAAAAGTACTCCATGAGTCTTTCATTGGCTAGGACCACCCAGCTGGTTTTCGGGTTCCTTGTGGCTTTATCCAGCAGGTTCACATAGAGGATGATTAGGGCCACGGGCCTGAGTGCAGATGTCTGAGATGGTCTGCACTTAGCTGGCTGGGGGGAGGTCTTTAGCTCCACCTACTTGGTGTCTCTATAAATACCCTGGGGCAGAGACAGTCAGGGCCTGTTAGAAAAGGTTCCAGGCCCTCTTGAAGCTATCCTGTATTTTCTATCTGTTTATCTCCACACTATAAATCCTATCTAATATTTCCTGCTGCCCACATTCAAATCTCTGGGGAGCTGTGGGGTTGGTGGGTAAATGCCCCACAGAATGGCGCCATGAACAGGGACTAAAGACAAAAAAAAAAGGGGGTGGGAGAGAAAAAAAAGGGGGACTAAAGAAAAAAAAGAAAAAAGGGGACTAAAGACAAATGAACAGGGACTAAAGACAAAGTAATTGGGACAAAAGAAAATAGAAAATAATAGTTTTATTACAGAGTTTTTGGCAAAACTGTGAGTCAGTCCTGCCAGTGGAAAGTGGCATGCCAGTTTTATGGGAAAAAATACACATACACACACACACACACACACACAGGGGCAGGGGTTTTATCCTTGAGAGAAAAGGAAAATGAACTGGAAGGATGTCTGATGAAGCAGCGCAATATTCTCTACTGTCAAAATTTTCTATCTTTCCCTTTCTCAATTTCTTTCTGTGAGAAATATAAGGCATAGTGTAGTAATATAGTGTAGGAAAAACTTAGAAATGTAAGATCGTGCAGAAAATTTAAGATAACTAAAAGCAAGTAGACAGAAAAACTCTTCAATTTTCTAACTTGGGGGCTGTGAACACAAACTGGGGAAAAAATCTTTCTTTGAGCTTTATGGGTAGTAAAAAAGCTCTTCCTTGAGCTTATGGGGAAGAAATGGAAACTTTTGACCTGGGGACAGCTGAAAGGCTAAGTCCAAATGGCAGGAGAAAGTGATTTCTCCCTGAGGCAAAAAAATGTGGGCATAAAAAGCCAAAATTTAAATCTGAGAAGTTTTGGGAAAAGTTGGTCTTTCTCTCCTGGGAAAAAAAATCTTTCTCTTACACTATAAAGGTTTTCTTTGAAAATTTTTGGGGAAAATCTCTTTAAAAGCCTTAATCTAGCCGGGCTGTGATTGTGCACACCTGTAATCCCAACACTCGGGAGGCAGAGGCAGGTGGATCTCTGTGAGTTCAAGGCCAGCCTGGTCTACAGAGGGAGATCCAGGAAAGGCACAAAGCTACACAGAGAAACCCTGTCTCCAAAAACGAACAAACAAACAAAAAAAAGCTTTAATCTTTCTCTTTTAAAAAACTTAAAAACTGAAGCCTTTAACTTTCTCTCTTAGAAGGACAAAAATTAGAATCACCAGAAGATATTAGTATGGGGACCACCTGTGACTAGCTCTAAGGGAAAACAACAAACTTAAGACAGCAAAGCCTCTCTAAGTTCTCTTTCAAGCTTTAAAAATCTTCCCTGCAATGCCTTAGGCAGGGAGAAATTCCTAAAAACCTCTGTCTCTTCAAGCTAGTAAAAGACAGTGGGTCAAAGTCCCCTGAGGGAAATACTTGGGAGAGTAAGGATGAAGAGCAACAGAGAGCCCAAAAAGGCAGGAAACTTTATCTGGGAAAAGCATAAAAGCCAAGCTTTTCAGTTAGAGCTGAGCAGAGGCATCAAGGGTTTTGTTTCTGAGTGGCCTATGAGAAGGTGCTCCTAATCTTCCTAATGTAAAGATCCCATGAAGTGATACTAACTCTGTTAGCAGACTGTGTTTTTGTTTGTGTGTGTGTGAGAGAGTATTTGTGTGTGTGGTTTTGTTTTTGTTTGTGTGTGTGAGTGTGTGTGTATGATTTTGTGTGTGTGGTTTTGTTTTTGTATGTGTGTGTGAGTTTTTGCTTTTGTGTGTGTGTGAGAGGGTTTGTGTGTGTGTTTGTGAGTTTGAGTGTGAGTGTTTTTTTTTGTGTGTGACTCTGTGTGTGAGTGTTTTTGTGTGTGTCTGTGAGTGTTTGTGTATGTGTGAGTGTGTGTGAGTGTGTGTGAGTGTGTGTGTGTGAGTTATTTGTGTGTGTTTGTGTGAGTGTTTTTTGTGTGTGTGAGTGTTTTTTTTGAGTGTAAGTGTGTTTGGTCCCTAGGATGGCAGGAGAGGGAGATGATGGCACCTTTAGAGATGTGGACTAGTTTCTGGGGAATAAATGTAGGTGGTGATGTTTTCTAATTGTTTCTTTCTTTTTTTAAAAAAAAATACACAAAAGCAAGCATTTGAGATGGAAAGTTAAGTCCAAAGTATCTGAATTCCAGGTGAGGGAGGCTGAAGAATTGTCCTTGAAGAGAGTGGGTGATTGTTTCAGTAAGGGAATGAGCTGGCATTCCTGACTGACTTTGAGCAAGTGGGACCAAGTAAATTGTATTTAATGGTATGTGAATGGCATTTCCGTAGGAGTGGGACATACGTATCATAGAGAATGTATCATAGAGAGAAGCTGGGATGAACTGTTGGTATTGTTGGCATTTTGTTCTGGAGCAGCCTTACATCAGACACAAAGCATAAGTCACACCCTTGGGAAACCCTTGGAGTAATCCAGTAAATGTGTGAATGGCCACCTGCTTCCTCATTTTCCTTAAAGTTCCATAAAGTGCCTTCCCACAGCATTAATAAAAATCAACAAAAGTCATCATAGATTTTTCAGGTCAAATCTGTTGAATAATATTAGTTAATAAGACACAGCAAAAGGTATAATTAATTGTAAGCAAAGCTTGGAACACAATTGAATCAAGCATACTCACTTCATCAAATTCATTCTCTGCACTGTTGCCAGATTAAACTTTCTAAAAAGTAAATTTGATGTGCAGCTCACAAATGTAAATCATTCAGGGGTAAACTAATGCCTGTGACAATTGTTTTCTAAGCAGAGGTATACTTGTAGTTCAGATAAAAAAATGACCTGACTTCTATTGTGTGTCCTCTTATTGTTCAGGTTATCTGTCCTCTAAACACTTTGTTGTAATTTTGTACCTTAGTTTGTTTTTTATTTGTTGTTATTATTTTTACTATCAGAGACAAATATAGGTCCCAAAGGCATGGAAATAGGGTTTGACATGGCAATTACTCCAATCAAAGAGTGTCAGATGACTAAAATACTGTTCTTGTTGTTCCTAGACCAAGACCCTGGGACTTGTTAATTGCCTGAATGGTGTATAGAACAAGGTTGTTTTTGCTGTTTGGGAGGCCCACCACCCAGTTCGCAAATATATCACTCACAGAGGCTTACTTTTAATTATAAATGATGGGCCTTAGCTTGGTTTATTGCTAGCTAGCTTTAGTAACTCTGATGTAGCCCATCTAGCTTTTGCCTTTGGGCTTTTACCTTTCTCTAATTTTGTATACCTTTTCTTTGTTTCTTTCTCCATGGCTTGCTGTGTAGTTGGGTGGCTAGCCCCTGATGTCCTCCTTCTTCTCTGGCTACTTCTTTCTCTCCTTCGAAATTCTTCATTCTACATATTCTCTCTGCCTGTCAGCCCCACCTATTCTTTCTCCTGCATTGTATGGGCCGTTCAGCACTTTATTAGCTCATCAAATGTTTTAGACAGGCACAGTAACATTGGTTCACAGAGTTAAGCAAATGCAGCATAAACAAAAGTAACACACCTTAACATTATACAATGAAATTGCATTCTCCTCTAGGTGTTCAGAGTTAAAATAGGATATTAGGAACAAAGGAGAAAAACCTAGGGATGTGATTGTGTGAGTGTTGAACATTCTCATTAAAAAGGGAGTGTGTAGCCAGGTGGTAGAGGTGGTGGTGGTGGCGGCGGCGGCGGCAGCAGCGGCAGCAGTGGCAGCAGCAGCAGCAGCACACGCCTTTAATCCCAGCACTCGGGAGGCAGAGGCAGGAGGATCTTTGTGAGTTCGAGGCAAGCCTGGGCTATAGAGTGAGTTCCAGGAAAGGTGCAAAGCTACACAGAGAAACCCTGTCTCGAAAAAAAAAAAAAGTGAGTGTGTACCTGTGCATGTGCCCCTGTGTGCTTGAATTTAGGCCAGAAATAAATACTATGGGAAATCTTCACCCTACCTCCCACCCCTGCAATGTTGATGCTGGTTTAATAAAGTAGTGTTGGTTCTCCTTCAAGATCTATAACTTCATTTGGCTTGGTTTTCAATACCAGGTATGATTTCCTTCTTATCAAGTGAGGCTTATGTCAAATTAGATGTTAGTTACTTTCAAGTTATGTCTGCCACTACTGTACCTTTTGGGATCATGCCATTCTGTGGGATATCACAGGTCATTGCTGTGGTTCATAGGTCTTCTAACTCCTTAGGACTATTAGTTTCTTTCCTCCTTTGGAAAAAAAGCTAGACCTCAGGGAAGAGACATTCAGGTCAGTTCCATCCAGGGTCCTCTGGACCTGCTTCTGAAATCTTCAATAGTAGGAAAGCAAGAGCAAGAGCAATAGTCTAAAACCTTTGGAAGTCTCTTGGGAAACTCTGACCAATACTTCAAAAGAGAACTCATGCCTGGTATTGGTGTGTTCCTTAGATGGACTTTGAGTCTTGGAAGACTATTGTCAGGCTGATGAGAAAATCTCATTTAAACTATATGTATATATTTATGCACAAGTTTGTGTGCATTAAATTTTTAGGTAGATTGTTAATAGTATAGTTCCCCGTGACTTTTCTATACACATTTGTTGTTTTACCTTTTTTACCTTCTTCTATCCATATTTATCTCTCTCTCCCACTCCTAACTAGAGCCCTTCCTTCACATTTTTCCTGATCAGATCACTTTTATTCTGCTGTTTTTTTCTCTGTTGCTTACCCATCCCTGTATCCCTGCCATAGTTTATTTTCCTTTTCTGACTTCTTCAGTTACACCAGGATATATACTCACATTTGAAGATTTGTTGGAGTTAAGAGCTTCCGATGAGAGAAAACATGACTTTGTCTTTCTGGGTCTATGTTACCTCACTGAATATGATCTTCTCTAGTTTTCTAGTTCCATCAATTTACCAGCAAAGTTCATGGTTTCATGTTTTTCTCAAGAGCTGAGTAGTAGTGCATAATGGATATACATTATCTTTTCATTTTAAATTTGTAGCTTGAAGGACATTGAGGTTTTGCCCATCTCCTAGCTATTGTGATTAAAGCAGCAGTGAGCATGGCTGAGCAAGTGTCTGTGGAATAGAATATGGAGTCCTTTGGCATATGCCAAGCAGTGGTATAGCTGAGTCATTAGGTAGTCTAGTTTTTGTTTGTTTGTGTGTTTGTGTTTTTTTAAGCTTTTTGAGATTTCTCCATACTGATTTCCATAATGGCGGTGCAAGATTGCTACACTTCTATCAGTAGGGAAAGAAGGTTCTCTTTTCCCCACAGTCCCTCTAACTTTTATTGTTCTTGATCATTGCTATTCTGAGATAAGATGAAATTGAAAATTTGTTTTGATTTACATTTCTCTAATTGCTTAGGGATGATGTTTTTATTTTTTTGAGAAATACTTATCCATTATTTTTTTAATTTTATTTGTAGAACTTTGTTTAGGTCCCAGGCTCATTTTTCAAGTGGGTCAATCTTAAAATTTATTTATTTTTTTTATTTTTTTAGTCCTTTATTTATTCTGGAATCCTCTGCCAGATTTAGAGAGGATAATGTTTCTCTTCCATTCTGTAGGTTTCTTCCTTACCTGGTTGATTATTTCTTCATAAATGCAGAAGTTTTACAGTTTTAGAAGTGCCACTGACCATAATTGGCCTTAATTCTTGGGTTGAAAAAGTCATTGTTTTTAGAACTTGGAATGCATTGCTCCATGTTGTTCTGATTTTCAAAGTCTCCATTGTTAAATCAGATGTTATTCTGATGGATTTTCCTTTACTATATATGACGTGTGTGTGTGTGTGTGTGTGTGTGTGTGTGTGTGTGTGTGTGTTCAGCTCTCACTACTCTTTCTTCTGTTTAGTTAGTGTTTTTACTGATGTACTGTGGGGATTTTCTTATCTGTTTTTTTCTCTTGGCGTTTTGTTTACTTCTTTTGTCTGTATGGGTTGTCTTCTTTTCTGTGATTTTGTTGAGAATCTGACTATTCAATCAGCTAGGGATTCTCCTTCCTTATCGATGCCTATACTTCTAAGCTTTGGGCTTTTCGTGGTGTCCCACACTTCCTTTATGTTCCTTTCCTGCCGTTAACTTTAAAAATTTTTCATACTTCCTGTTTATTTGTGCTTAACCCTCTATTTATCTTCAAGTCCTGATAGTGTTATATCCTACTTAATTCTGTCTCCATGTTAGGCTTTCCTTTGAGTATTCTAGTTGAGTATCTATATCTTCAATTCCATCTTTATATCAGCTTGAGTTTCTTCAACATTTCTATCTCCTCATTGGATTCCATTCTCAAATCCTGGATTTTTCTTTATTATTTCCATGAACTGTGTGTGTGTGTGTGTGTGTGTGTGTGTGTGTGTGTGTGTGTGTGTGTGTATGTGAGAGTGGGTCTTTTGTGTGTGTGTTTTTGTGTGTCTGTGATTGTTTTTGTGAGTGTGTGTTTTGTGAGTGTGTGTGTGATTGTTTTTTTGTGTGTGAGTGTTTTTGTGTGTGTGTGTGTGTGTGTTCGTGTGTGTGAGTTTTGTGTGTGAGAGTGTGTGTGAGTGTGTTTTTCTTGGTGTGTGTGAGAGTTTTTGTGTGTGTGTGAGTGTTTTTGTGAGTGTGTGAGAGTATTTGTGTGTGTGAGTGTTTTTGTTTCTCTGTGTGTGAGTGTGTGTATGAGTGTGTGTGTTTGTGTGAGTGAGTGTTTTTGTTTGTTTCTCTGTGTGTGAGTGTGTGTGTGAGTGTGGGTGTGTTTGTGTGTGTAAAAGTGTGAGTGTGTGTGAGTGTGTGTATGAGTGTTTGTGTGTAGAGAGATTTTGTATGTGTGTGAATGTTTTTGTTTGTGTTTGTGTGAGTATTTGTGTATGTGAGTGTTTTTGTTTGTTTCTGTGTGTGTGTGTGTGTGATTGTGTGAATGTTTGGTGTGTGTGAGTGGTTTTTTGTGTGTGACTGTGTTGTGTGAGTGTGTGTGTGTTTTGTGTGTTTGTGTTTTATTATTATTATTATTATTATTATTATTATTATTATGCATTCTAATTTTATACATCAGCCATGGGTTCCCCTGTCCTCCCCCTCCTTCCCCCACCACCACCTTTTCCTCAGCCCCTCCCCTCAATTCCCATGGCCTCCAGGATCAAGACTCCCCTGGGGACTCATTTAAACCTGGTGGATTCAGTACAGGCAGGTCCAGTCCCCTCCTTCCAGGCTGAGCAAAGTGTCCCTGTGTAAGCCCAAGGTTCCAAACAGCCAGCTCAGGCACCAAGGACAGGTCCTGGTCCCACATCCTGGGAGCCTCCCAAACAGATCAAGCTATTCAATGGCCTTACTTATCCAGAGGGCCTGATCCAGCTGGAGGCTCCACAGCCATTGGTTCATAATTCATTTGCTTCCATTCGATTGGCTATTTGTCCCTGTGCTTTTTGCAATCTTGGATTCAACAATTCATGCTCTTGCAGTCCCTCCTCCTTCTCGACAGTTGGATACCTAGAGCTCCACCTGGGGACTGGCTGAGGATCTCTGCATCCACTTCCATCAGTTATTGGATGAGAGTTCCAAGATGACTGCTAGGGTGTTTAGTCATCTGATCACCAGACTAGGTCAGATCAGGCCCTCCCTCGACCATTGCCAGCAGTCTACAGAGGATATATCATTGTGGATTTCTGGGGACCTCTCGAGCACTCTGCCTATTCCTGTTCTCATGTGGTCTTCATTTATCATGGTCTGTTATTCCTCATTCTCCCTTTCTGTTCTTGATCCAGCTGGGATCTCCTGCTCCCCTAAGCTTTCTTTCCCTCAAATCTTGCCCTTCATTACTCCCACTGTCGTCTAGGTTGTTCATGTAGATCTCATCCATTTCTCTGTCATTGGGTGATCCTTGGGTCTTTCCTAGGGTCCTGTTTTCTAGGTAGTCTCCCTGGAGTTGTGTAGCAGTCTGATCATCTTTGGTTTACATCTAGTATCCTCCTATGAGCGAGTACATACTGTGTTTGTCCTTCTGAGTCTGGGTTACCTCACTCAGGATGATTTTTTCTAGATCCATCCATTTGCCTGCAAACCTTATGACGTCATTGTTTTTCTCTGCTGAGTAGTATGTACCATATTTTCTTTATCCATTCTTCAGTTGAAGGGCATCTAGGTTGTTTCCAGGTTCTGGCTATTACAAACAATGCTGATATGAACATAGCTGAGCAAATGCCCTTGTGGCATGATTGAGCATTCCTTGGGTATATGCCCAAGAGTGCTATAGCTGGGTCTTGGGGGAGATGGATTCCCAATTTTCTAAGAAAGCACCATATTGATTTCCAAAGTGGCTCTGCTATAGAGCTACTGCAATAAAAACAGCTTGGTACTGGCATAAAAACCGACATATGGACCAATGGAATCGAATTGAAGACCCTGACATTAAGCTGCACACCTATGAACATATAATTTTTGACAAAGAAGCCAAAAATGTACAATGGAAAAAGGAAAGCATCTTCAACAAATGGTGCTGGCATAACTGGATGTCAATGTGTAGAAGGCTGCAAATAGATCCATATCTGTCACCGTGCACAAAACGTAAGTCCAAGAGGATCAAAGACCTCAACATAAATCCAGCTACTCTGAACCTGATAGAAGAGAAAGTAGGAAGTACTCTTGAATGCATTGGCACCGGAGATCACTTTCTAAATATAACATCAGTAGCACAGACACTGAGAGAAACAATCAATCAATGGGATCTGTTGAAACTGAGAAGCTTTTGTAGAGCAAAGGACACGGTCAACAAGACAAAGCGACAGCCTACAGAATGGGAAAAGGTCTTCACCAACCCCACATCTGACAGAGGGCTGATATCCAGAATATACAAAGAACTCAAGAAATTAGACATCAAAATGCCCAACAGTCCAATTAAGAAATGGGCTATAGAACTAAACAGAGAATTCTCCACAGAGGAAGTTCAAATGGCTGAAAGACATTTAAGGAATTGCTCAACATCCCTAATTATCCAGAAAATGCAAATCAAAACGACTCTGAGATACCACCTTACACCTGTCAGAATGGCTGGGATCAAAAGCACAGAAGAGAGCTTGTGCTGGAGAGGATGTGGAGCAAGGGGAACTCTCCTCCACTGCTGGTGGGAATGCAAGCTTGAACAGCCACTTTGGAAATCAATATGGCGCTTCCTAAGAAAATTGGGAATCCATCTCCCCCAGCTATAGCACTCTTGGGCATATACCCAAGGAATGCTCAATCATACCACAAGGGCATTTGCTCAGCTATGTTCGTATCAGCTTTGTTTGTAATAGCCAGAACCTGGAAACAACCTAGATGCCCTTCAACTGAAGAATGGATAAAGAAAATATGGTACATATACACAATGGAGTACTACTCAGCAGAGAAAAACAATGACATCATGAGGTTTGCAGGCAAATGGATGGACCTAGAAAAAAATCATCCTGAGTGAGGTAACTCAGACTCAGAAGGACAAACACGGTATGTGCTCACTCATAGGAGGATACTAGATGTAAAACAAGATGACTAGATTGCTACACAACTCCAGGGAGACTACCTAGAAAATGGTACCCTAGGAAAGATCCAAGGATCACCCAATGACAGAGAAATGGATGAGATCTACATGAACAACCTGAACGACAGTGGGAGTAATGAAGGGCAAGATTTGAGGGAAAGAAAGCTTAGGGGAGCAGGGGATCCCAGCTAGATCTAGTACAGAAAGGGAGAATGAGGAATAACAGACCATGATAAATGAAGACCACATGAGAACAGGAATAGGCAGAGTGCTGGAGAGGTCCCCAAAAATCCACAATGATACATCCTCTGTAGACTGCTGGCAATGGTCGAGAGAAAGCCTGATCTGTCCTAGTCTGGTGATCAGATGGCTAAACACCCTAACTGTCGTGCTGGAACTCTCATCCAATAACTGATGGAAGTGGATGCAGAGATCCTCAGGCAGGCCCCAGGTAGAACTCCAGGTGTCCAATTGTCGAGAAAGAGGAGGGTCTGCAAGAGCATGAATTGTTGAATCCAAGATTCCAAAAAGCACAGGGACAAATAGCCAAATGAATAGAAGCACATGAATTATGAACCAAAGGCTGTGGAGCTCCCAGCTGGATCAGGCCCTCTGGATAAGTGAGACAATTGAATAGCTTGATCTGCTTAGGAGGCATCCAGTCTGTGTGACCAGGATCTGTCCTTAGTGCATGAGCTGGCTGT
The DNA here is from genome assembly GCF_903995425.1 of Onychomys torridus. Lineage (NCBI taxonomy): Eukaryota > Metazoa > Chordata > Mammalia > Rodentia > Cricetidae > Onychomys > Onychomys torridus. Next base: position 8,260,118 of record NC_050464.1, read on the forward strand.
TTGAAACCTTGGGATTACACAGGAACACTTTGCTCATTCTGAAAGGAGGTGACAGAACCTGCCTGTAATGAATCCACCACGATTAAATGAATCCCCAGGGGTGCCTTGATCCTGAAGGACATGAGAATGGAGGGGAAGGAATGGGGGGAAGGTGGGGGTGGGGGTGGGAGGAGGGAGGACAGGGGAACCTATGGCTGATGTATAAAATATAAAACACATAGTAATAAAGAAAAAAAAAAAAGACACAGTGCTTTTGGAGCAAGAAGCAGGCTGCTGCTTTCCAGAGTTTCCAATACACGTGGAGCTGTGAGCGTGTTCAGAACAAAAGAACTGTGTTCCCTACACATACAGTCAATATCTATTTGAACTCTTCTTAGGCAACTGATATGAACAGCAGCTCCTCTTACATCCAATGTGCTGCAGTTGCTAGTTAGAAAGGCGTGAGCCCTGTGCAATGTGTATTGCCATCTGAACCCAAGATTGACTGGGCTTACCGGAAACGAACTGTTGCTAGTAGGAAGACTGACAGCACAGGATTTACCTCCATTTTTGATGGGAAATTCAAACCAGCATTCCCATACATGACACACACTCCGCTTTGCTGCAAGAAGCATGCTGCTGCTTTCAGTGTTTCCAATAGAGCATAATCACTGAGCTTACTCAGAAGAAAAGAACTAAGCGTCCTACACACATGGGCCATATCTAGATTAACTCTACTTATGAAACTGATATGAACAGCAGCTGCACTTACATGCAATGTGCTGCAATTACTGGTTAGAAATGTGTGAGCTCATTGCACTGTGTATCTCCATGTGAGCCCAATGAATCATTGCTTGTAGGAAGACAGACAGCATGGGATTTACCTCCGTTTTTGAAGTGAAATTCAAAGCTGAGTTCCCATACATGAAACACACTCAGCTTTGGAGCAAGAAGCATGCTCCTGCTTTCAGTGTTTCCAACAGAGCAGAAACAGTGAGCTTGCTCAGAAAAAAAGAACTGTGATTCCTACACATACAGACCATATCTAGATTAACTCTGCTTAGGAAACTGATATGAACAGCAGCTCCTCTTACATCAAATGGGCTGCTCTTTCTCGGAACAGGCAGTCACGAGGACTCTTTGCACAGTGTAGCTCAATGGGAGCCCAAGAGTGACTGGGTTAACCAGAAATGAATTGTTTCTTGTAGCAAGACAGACAGCATGGGAATAATGTCCATTTTTGAAGGGAAATTTAAGCCAGATTTACCTTACAACAAGACAGAGTGCTTTTGGAGCAAGAAGCACGCTACTGCTTTACAGAGTTTCCAATACATAAGGGGCTGTGAGCATGTTCAGAACAAAAGAACTGTGTTTCCTACACATAAGGACCATATCTAGTTCAACTCTGCTTATGAAACTGATATGAACAGCAGCTCCTCTTACATCAAGGGCACTGCAATTGCTGGTTAGAAACAGGTGAGCTCTGCACACTGTGTATCACCTTGTGAGCCCAAGAGTGACTGGGCTTACCAGAAATGAAGTGTTGCTAGTAGGATGAATGACAGCACGGGATTTACCTCCATTTTTTAATGGAAATTCAAACCAGAGTTCCCATACATGACACACACTCCGCTTTGCTGCAAGAAGCAGGCTGCTGCTTTCAGTGTTTCCAATAGAGCATAACCTCTGAGCTTACTCAGAGCAAAAGAACTGAGCCTCCTACACACACGGGCCATTTCTAGATTAACTATATTTATGAAACTGATATGAACAGCAGCTCCTCTAAAATACAATGTGCAGCAATTACTGGTAAGGAATGCGTGAGCTCAGTGCACTTTGTATCTCCATGTGAGCCCAAGAATGACTGGGTTTACCAGAAATGAATCGTTGCTTGTAGGAAGTCAGACTGCAAGAGATTTACCTCTGTATTTGAAGGGAAATTCAAAGCAGAGTTCCCATACATGAAACACACTCAACTTTGGAGCAAGAAGCATGCTCCTGCTTTCAGTGTTTCCAATAGAGCAGAAACAGTGAGCTTGCTCAGAATAAAAGAACTGTGCTTCCTACACACATGGACCATATCTAGATTAACCCTACTTAGGAAACTGATATG
>NC_050464.1:8563209-8775783 GCF_903995425.1 Onychomys torridus
GTAACAGCTGTGGTGGAAAGAACGATATAGGCCAACTCGTCTAGACAGCAGTGGGAGATAGTGGAACTCCTAGGAAAAAAGATCACTAGGATTTGATGCACTGAATGAGTAAACCACTGGTGTGAGCTAGGTTTTGACCTGACTGTGCTACAGAAAGACCTGATGGGTAGAGACAATTTTCCTGTGGGGCCAGAGGATCACATGAGCCAGTCTGTATTCAGAGTCAGCCAGTAGACAAGTATGACCATAGTAGAAGGAAGTAGAATTAGGCAGAGAAATAGACTCCAGATCATGGACTATCACAGTATAAAGCAAGGAGGGTAAAGTTAGTTTTGCAGATGCCAGGTAACTATTACAGGTGTCACAGTGGATCCATGGTGCTTTAGAGAGTAAACCTTTAACTTTGAGAGGAAGGAGTAGATAGAGACCTTCAGGGAGCCTTGTCAACATACCACAGTAGGTCATTGCTGGCAGCCTAGAGACACAGTCTTGTAGTCCTTGATTAATCTCACCCTAAAGCCTATTAACAAAGCTCTGAATAGTTGCATGTCTCTTTCCCAAGAAGGCTGAGATGGAAGTGGCTGAAGAAGCACCAGTCCTTTGGATTCTGGTGAAACAAGAGGTGCCAAGAGAAGTGGCCTTGGGCCAGACAAGCCAGCCCAGAGCCATCTGGGTTACAGACCCCAAATGCATGCCCAGGAGTATTGTTCTTCCTTCCTGTGGTTGTCCCTGGAGCAGATTCCTGGGGAGGTCATGTATCCCTACAATTTTATAAGCCAGCTTGCCTTTTTTTTTTCCCCTTTTTCTTTTTTTGTCCTTTCAAACTTTAAATGTAAAAGAAACTCTACAAGTATCACAGTTGTGTGCTCCCCACCCCACCCCCCATTTAAAAAGGCTTGTTTTCCAGCTGAAAGCATGTTGGATAAGCTTAATTTCTCTCACTCAGATAAGCTTAATTTCCCTAACTCTTGATGTGCCTACAGAGAATTGCCTAATTCTCCTTTTGCAATGTGTATCTGCAGCTGCTGGGAAGACTGCTTTTTTTCTGTGGTCTTCTTGACAGAAATGCAAACAATTTAAGGCGCTGTGTTGCAAACTACTGCTTTATCAGCAGAAGGGCCTGGGACATTGCTGTGCTTTCCTGGGGTGGACTTATCTGCAGCAGGTGGCTGTTTTCCTGGCTTTCTGTGCTTCACAAGAGATGGGGAACCCTTGGTTCCCTCTGTCATGTGAAGCTACCTCACTGCTTAACCCCAGTCCCACTAGCTTGTGACAATGTACTTGGGCCCAGTGATTGGAACTCTAACTTCTGGGGCATCTCTGCTTAGACCCTTCACACAAGACAAGACCTATTCATGCCCTGTTTTATAAAAAGAACATTTCCACAAAACCAAAGCTCACCACTCCTCATAAAGGGCATGTCCATTCACAGGCAGGATAAGGAAGGAGGCCTCCAGCAGTTGGCTAGGCCTGTCTTTTTCCTTAGCAAATGCCTGGTCTATACCATATAGCCATGGGCAGCTGAAGGGAGAACACTATTCTGTGGCTGCCAGAACCACAACAAATGACAGCTTTCCCCTTCTGTCTTCTCTGGGCCCCAGCACTGGTCGGGCAATTCATTTTTCTACCATAAAAGGGCAATGAGATTTGTCTATAGCTGCTGTGGCTGCTGCACCATGGGGAAAAAGCAGAGACAGGCAAGAAGAGTGCTGATTAGTCCTGGTCTTACTTAGTTCAGGCTCCAGCATGACTGTGGAAGTCTGCCTGCAATAAGACTTGAGCATGGGAGCTCAAGACGGATGTGGCATTTGTTTCCCTTTCTGATTGTCCAGTGGAGCCTGCCCAGATGTTTAATGTTGACATTTGGTTCTCATGGCTTGTAATTATAGATGTCCAGTTTTTAAAAGAGACCTGGGAGATCATGTATCTTCAGTGTTCTTAGCCAGTAGAAATGATCTTAATTGGTAGATTTATATTAGTCACCCGACATCTTTTTGGAAAGTGTGTAATTTGTGTAAAGTGTTAACTGTTAAAAACCCCTGGTCTGCCAAGTGGTGGTGGTGGCAGCATACAACTTTAATCCCAGCACTTGGGCAGCAGAGGCAGGTGGATCTCTTTGAGTTCAAGGCCAGCCTGGTCTACAGAGGTAGTTCCAGGACAGCCAGGACTGTTACACAGTGAAACCCTGTCTTGAAGAGAGGGGAAAAAAACAAAAACAAAAACCCTGGATCTTCTCAGTGATAATAAATAATTGATAGAGCCAGGCAGTAATGGCACATACCTTTAATCCCAGCACTTGAGAAGCAGAGCCAGGTGGATCTCTCTGAGTTCAAGGCCACCCTGGTCTACAGAGTGAGATCCAGGACAGGCACCAAAACACAGAGAAACCCTGTCTCAAAAAACAAACAAACAAACAAAAAGTTAGAATCAACATAGATGTACTTTTTAAAAAGTAAATACTGATTCCAGTTTGGTAGTGCACATTATGCAATATCGGCACTTAAGAGATCAGACAAGGACAATAAGGAATTTGGGGCCAGTCTGGGCTACATGAAACCCTGTCTCAAAAAGAAAAAAGAGAATGCAAACACACAGCTATTTTGATACCATTATAATACTTTGAATGAAGATGGAGCATTAGTTGGCTTAGTGCTTAAGAGCACCTGTTGTGCTCTTGGTGAGAACTTAAGATCAGTTCCCAACAACCAGGTCAGGCAGCTCACAAACACCTGTAACTCCAGCTTCAGGGGGATCTGAAACCTCTGGCCTCCACAATTGCCATTCACACACACACACACACACATAAACATAAACATACGAACACACAGATTGCAAGCCCAGCGCCACTTAGAGATCTTTGGCAACAGTTAACTCTGCAGCTCTCACACTATTGAGCCTATATGATAATAAGTATTCAGAGAGGGGTAATGCCTGGGGGGCACTCACTAACCTAAGACAGAACACCTGTGTGGCCTGGACAGGTGTCTCCATGACGGGTAAGGTGACCTGCTGATGTCCCATGCATCCTAAGTCAGATGCTCATTTTTTCAGTAAAGGGGGGCACCTGTAGGTCTCTGGCCCCCGTTTTGGGCAACTGTTGCATTGCTTGCTTACCTTGACCTTGATATCCTTCCTATGCTAATTCCCTGCAAGATTCCACCCTCCTGGATGCTTAAGGGAAGTTCCTTGTCTGTGTATCCAGCATATTGGGCTTTAACAGCTTAGATGCAAGATTGCAAAACATCAGAAACGGAGTTGGGGATTTAGCTCAGTGGTAGAGCGCTTGCTAGACCCTGGGTTCGATCTTCAGCTCCAAAAAAAAGAAAAAGAAAAAGAAAAAGAAATCAGAAGCGAACTTCTGCCCTCCAGGGTTCTCCCATTGTGCTGAAAGCCTACAAGACCTCCTCCTTCCTTCAATAAATGGCATTTGGCATTCTAAAAAAAAAAAGAGAGGTTGGGGATTGAAGACAGCGATGTTCTAAAAAAGGAAGTGGTGATGGTGTCATGGGTCTATGAGGATGTTGGACTAAAGTCTATCAAATTGTGCAAACAGGAAACTTGTATATATGTGAATTATCTGTCAATAAAGATCTTATATTAAAAAATGAGCAACTTAAACATAATTAAAGCTAATAAATATTTTATACTGATAATTTATTTTTATTTTATTTGCCTGCATGTATGTCTTTGTGAGGGTGTCAGATCTTGGAGTTGCAGACAGTTGTTAGCTGCCATTGTAGGTGCTGGGAATTGAACCTGGTCCTCTGGAAGAGTAGTCAGTGTTCCTAAACTGAACCATATCTCAAGCCCCTAAAATTAATAAAAATAGATATTTTTAATAGAATACTTTTTAAGATAGTGGCTGTGGAGTTTCTGCCCTGTGTTCCCTAGCCAAGGGACTATGTTAGCATCCTGACATAAGGCTAGGGAAGTATCTCAAAGGAAAGTTGCTTCAGGCAGCCCCCAGACAAGGGCCATTAGTAAGGGTTTTCTAGAAAGAACTATAGTTGTAAATTTACAGTCCTTTAAATCTCCCTTCATTCTGGCCAGTTTTATAGTGGAAGTTGGAACTGAGCGGAGCACATTCTTAAAGAAATAAAGGTCATCCAAGAATCTTGCTGATCCAGAAGTTTGGGAGGAAAGCAAGGCTCTCCAAGGTTGCACATTATTGCTCAGTGCTGGTTGGGCTAGGTTCTGTGTTAGACTGGCTCCCATTCAGAAATTAACCACAAGTCATTCCTGAAAGAGAGAATCACTGAGTACAAGTGGCAAAGCAAGCTTTGTAGGAGTGAAGTGTCAACATAACTAGACCCTGTTTTGAAGCTCTAAGACTAGCTTGAAACCTCACTGTCCTGGCAAGTAAAGCAGTTGGATAGGTAGCCTGAAAATGGAAAGCTCACAGAACTTTTCTTTCTTTCTTTCTTTCTTTCTTTCTTTAAAGTAAGACTTTTCTCAGTTCCTCTTTCTCACTAGCCAAAACCTGAGGCTTTGCATGTGCCAGGCAACTGGTCTGCCACCAGCTATATCTTGAGCTCTTTCTTTTTCCTTTTTTTTTTTTTCCGATTTTTCAAGACAGGGTTTCTCTGTAGCTTTGGAGCCTGTCCTGGAACTCACAGAGATCCACCTGCCTCTGCCTCCCGAGTGCTGAGATTACAGGTGTGCGCCGCCGCCACCACCACCCCCACCCCCCACACACCCCCACACACCCCCACCCCCACCCCGGCTTCAGCTCTTTCTTGACTCTTGATCTATTGATTTGCTGATTAACGTGATATCCCTGGCTTATCTCAAAGACCTTTGTTGCCCTGGGAATGTATGTACAAGAGGATAGGTAGCACATTTCACTGGTCCACGTGGTTTGCTTCTAGAAACTTCCTCCACGGTGTCTCTCCACTCCCTCCCCCAGTTTGCTATGTTCCCCCACGCTAGTCTCCAACTGGTGTGCTGTACTGCTGCTCCTCCTCCACAGGAATGCTGGGATCACAAGTATGTAACCACCACACCTAGCTTTTGGGAGCTTGTGCCCCTCCCCTTTCATTTGGTCTGCCACAGCAAGAAAAAGCATTAATTCTGAATACGTATAATTTCTAAGCTTGACTTCTCAAGCAAATAGCATTTCCTTCTGGGACTGACACTCCCTCCCCATCTGTCATTGTCTCTCCATGCCTGTACATTCTGACCAAGTAATGACCACTTAAGAGAGATCAGCCAGCTTGTTTCCTAATTTGGTTACGGTATGCTCCAAGCAGTCTTGCTTAACCTTAGAAAAACACAAACACAAGGAATAGCTCCCATAGAGCAAAGGGGAATTTCCTCTTATCAAAAACCCGTGGTTCCCTTCTTACTTCCTCTACAAAGAAGAAGTAACATTTTGAAGAGGTGGTTACTCTCTCTGAAGTTCCCTCTTGCAGCTTGGCTTCTTCCTCCTTAATTCTTCCCAAGTATAAGTTTAATTTTTATTATTTTGTTGTTTGCTTTATTTTTTGAGACAGGATTTCTCTATGTAGACCACCTGTCCTGGAACTAGCTCTATAGACCAACCAGGCTGGCTTTCAACTCAAAGAGATCCGCCTGCCTCTACCTCACACATGCTGGGGATAAAAGCACGCATCACCACCACCAGGCCTTAATTTTATTCTTAAGGACATCCATTTTCAAGACCAGGAGTTAGAGGCAGGAAGAATTTTAGGCCAGCCTGGCTGCAGAATGAGACCTTGTCAGAAAAGGGGAGGGAGCTATCCATTTTTATCTTGGGACAGTTAACACAGGGAATAGTTAGATAAATACTATGGCACATGTTCGGTAGGAGGCATCAAACTTCTTAGAGAAAAGCAAGAGAGTAAATACTTCAGGTTCTACAGACCACACTCTGAACGCTCACTTCTGCTTTTAGAGTGAAAGCAGCTGTAGGTTGCACATGAGCAAGTAAAAGGCTGTGTTTAATTGTAAGTACTGACGCGGGGCAGGTCAGATGTGGCTCCTCAAGTATAGCATGCTAACATGTGGCTGCCTTCAGTATACCCTGAGTGAAAGGAGCAAGGAGTAGGATAGTGGATGCAGAGTCCTTGTGTTGGGTCAGTTTGATTTGGGTTGGTTTGGATACAGGGTTCAAATTCAGAGTCCTCTTGCTCCCAGTGCTGATGTCACAGGCATGTACCACCATACTCACCTGTACATTGGAATCTTAAATGGAACGAGAAAGATGTTTGCTAACATGCATAAAGCTAGTTTTGGAAGGCAAGACAGGGCACATTAGTAGGAGACATCTTTACATAGGGAGGCTTGCTGAGGGTCAAGAGAAGAAGTATATTACACATATCCTGTTTTTAACAAAAGAATTGCAGTTGTCACCAACCCGTCATTCTGATCTCTTAAATTTTTTAAGATTTTATTTTATTTTTATGTGTTTGGTTTTTTTTGCCTGCATGAATATCTGTGCACTGTGTGTGTGCAGTGTCCATAGAAGCCAGAATCCCCAGCTTCTGAAGTTACAAATGGTTATAAGCTGCTGTGTGGGTGCTGGAAATCAAACCTGAGCATTTTGCAGGAGCACCCAGTGCGTTTTATACTGCAGAGTTCTCTCCAGCCCTCATTCAGTCTTTTAGAGCTAAAGGATTTTGTTCATTTCAAGAGAACTCCAAAGGAAGAAAAAAATGCAATTATCAAAATATGTTTGTATGTCTCTAGTTTTATATCTGTGTGTCTCTGGTTGGTCCTCATGGCTCCCCATGAGGGCTGCTATGCCTCAGTGCCTCGGTCATGGGTGAATGCTAGATTTGTGTGAATGGAAAGAGCTGCACCACTTTCCTTAAGGCTTTTCTGCCCCAGCTCATTCAGAGCAATTGCTTTGGAGCTGCCACTGCTATGCTAGATGTGAACTGTAATACAGCCTTTATAATTGAGATTCAAGACTGCTTCTAGTGGCTTCCCTTTCCCACAGAGACTCCTCCTGATTAGCAGGTCAGGATGGGTTCTGATTCAAGAAACGTTGCCATGACAGGCTTTTAAAATGTCTAGTTTGGGTTGTGAGAACAGCTGAGAGAGTCACTGATTTCCTAGTATGTGACACAGCTTGCTTTTTGGTACATGTTGAAGGCTGAGGAGCAAATCTCTCTGCTGAGGGGGCAGTGTGGGGTATAAACAGCTGAAGAATTCACATATGGCTGCAGCCTCCTCCCAAGCAGATGCTCTTCAAATAGCCAAACTAAGCCTTTCCCAGGCATAATTTGCAGGCTTCTTTGCTATTATTCAGTTTGTCTGCAAAGCTCTGTGTAGGAATGTCAGAAGTGGGAGCTTTTGAAATCCCTTCTTGCAGACATGGAGATTTGTGGAGCCAGGGTGGTAGTAGCAACAATACAGACTCCCCCCACCCCTTCCAGCAGAGGAGGGAGCTGCCACCGCCCAGGCTACTGTGTACTGCAGCTCTTGGCTGTGGCTAAAAAAGTCAGTAGGCAAGTTGCTGAACAACCAGGCTTGGCCCTTTATGAAATAAATTGTCTCAAATGTTGGAAATAGGTTTGAAAGATGCCAGTGTAGTTCCTCTGACCTCAACTTTATCCACTGGCCGCTCTCAGTGCCAATGGACTACCTGACAGGTGGCCAGGGATGTGGGCCCACTCTCAGACAGAGAAAAAAGCCATGCCTTCAATAGCTTCCTAAGGGAAGCTTGGTGTTTCCAGGTCTCTTTGAAAATGGCATCTCTTTCCACATACATGCATGAGCATACCTTTTTCTCCTCTTCTCCCCACCCCAGCTCATTTCTTTGTTGCTTTTAACCTTGAACCCTCTGTTGGATGCTTCTGCATTCTTCTGCATGCTTCCCAGTCCTGTTGCGTTGTTAATGGGCCTGAAGCAATTCATCAGCCAAAACCCTGACACTACTAATCACTACTTAGAATCCAAAAGTGAGAAGCAGAGAGGAGAGGGTCCTTAGTCACTCTTCCAACTCTCAAGGGAGAGTGTCTGTCTGTTGTGTGTGTTTAGGGTGTGGCTGGGTTTATTCCCACAGACAAGCTGACCCAGCTGAGTGGGAATGGAAATACTCTTCAATTAGTAACTTTAGGTACTGGGTTAAAGAAGGGGGTGTGCTTCTATCAGAACCTGCAGCATCACCAGCATCAGGTCCCTGAAGTGAGGGCAGTTCTTTGTGTATGAAAGTGATAGAATGCAGAGAAGTGGTGAACTCTCACTGGCTCAGGGTGCTTGGATAAATAAGCCCATGACTTCCAGAGTTAACTCAGCTTAAGTTCAATTTCTCCCACCCCAGCAGCCTTATGGCAGCCACCATTACTCCAACCCACTGTACAAAGAATCTCCCCCCTCCCCACCCCACCTCTGTAGTGTTCTTGGCCCTACAAGTTGACACACAGGATCCTAAAGGTGCTGCTGCATTGTGGGCCTTCAGTCTGTTTCATGGTATTGAGCAGGAGCCACAGCAGAACCCAGTCTACCAGGTCCACTGAGGACAGAGCAAGCCATGCCTTTGTTTAGTCTTTTAACCCTTCTTGCTTCCCTTCCTACATTCAGTCAACATTGGCATTCAGGATCCTAAATTTTACCAATTTGTTTTGTTTTATTGATTCTCTTTTCACCTTACAGGTATAGGTACTACCATACCCAGCCCTAAGTTTTACCTTTGAGAACAGTATTTTAAGCCGGGTGGTGGTGGTCCACCCTTTAATTCTAGCACTCAGGAGGCAGAGGCAGTGGATCTCTGTGAGTTTGAGACTAGCCTGGATTCCAGGAATACACACAGAAAAAACCTGTCTCTAAAAACTAAAAAAACAAAAACCGTTTTATGTGTTGATGTTAGTTCTCATCCATGAGGTCATATGTCATAGTTATCTAAAGTAACCCTTGCATTGGTAAGAAAATGAAACACATAGAATTAGTGTTAGCCAGCAATTTTCATATCCCATTCCAAAAACATGAGGCATCTAAGTGCTAATAAAGAAGTCTTTTATCAGGGGCTCAGAGCAGGCATGAAATGCACTGTGTGATCTTCCTGCTCCTGTCTAAATTTCCAGGACAGGCTGTGGCCATACCAGACTGAACATGTCTGATCTTGTCTAAATGTCCAGTATCTATTCGATAAATAGAGATACAGCTTCTCCCGCCCCCCACCCCCGCCCCACCGAGGAATCCAGCAGCTAAGGACATAAGTGTCTACCCTTTATTATTCCTTTATGTCCATTTGGCATGCATCTGTATTAGCAGAGATTAAAAAAAAAAAGTCCTGATTCTGCTGGACATCCCTCGCTCCCCTTGTTCTATCTAGAATAAACCAAGTGGTAGGCCTTCATCTTTTTTTCTTTTTCTTCACTCGTAGGTATACGAGGATGTTATCACAGTTCATTTCAGCTTCCTTTACTGTCAGATTACACTTTTTATGTTTTACTTTCAGTCAACTAATAATTAAAAGAAGACTAAGCATTGCTGGGAGTGCTTTCCACCTTACACAGTTCTCTGCTTTTAACAACAGAATGAAAGCCTGCCATCTCCACCAGCCAGCTGTAGCTTCGGTAATGTCAGCAGAAATGTGCTGTTCTAAGCTAGTGCCTCCCATCTTCTGGATGGCCTTTTTTTTTCTGCTAGGAAACAGGAAGGTGTGTTGACAGACTGATAGATGCTACATGTGGTGACAAAGAGTTCCAGGCCATTCTTCATGATCTAAGCAAATCCTGGTCCCTTAGCAAAATGGCATCCAGCTGGAATGCAGCTCAGTTGGTAGAGTACTTGCCTAGCATGGATGAAATCCTGGGTTTGTGATTCCCAGCACTGAATAAACTGGACATGACTGGCACAAGCTTATAATCCTAGCACTCAGGAGGTTGACAGAGGGTTATCCAAGTTCAAGGCTGAGCCAGGCCTGGTGGCACACTCCTTTGATCCTAGCAGAGGTAGATGGAGCTCTGTGAGTTCAAGGCCAGCCTGGTCTATAGAGCTAGTTCTAGGACAGCCAAAGCAAAGAAACCCTGTCTCAAAAAGAAAAAAAAAAAAAAAAAAAATACGTATGCGTTACATATTTATAAACTTTGTTTAATAGCCCATGAAGTAGTTACAGCCAGAAGAAGGTAAGAGGAGGGCAGAAATCTCTGTGCTGACACACACTTTTTTTCTTGTCTCCCCCCCCCCTTTGGTTTTTCGAGACAGGGTTTCTCTGTAGCTCTGTAGCCCAGGCTGGCCTCGAACTCACAGAGATCAGCCTGCCTCTGCCTCCCAAGTGCTGGGACTAAAGGTGTGCGCCACCACCGCCCGAGTGGGCACACACTTTTAATCTCAATAATTGGGAGGCAAAGGCAAGCTGATCTCTGAGTTCAAGGCCAGCCAGGGCTACACATAGAAGTACTGGGGGTGAGAGTCACATCTGTAAAATTATTTAAGTACCTTTCACCTTCAGGCCCTTGGAAATGCAAATTCTTTTATCCCTTCCCTCTGCTGAGCTGGAGTTTGGGTTTGCTTTTTGTTTTTCTGGTTCTTGTACCCTTCACATTTGGGTTCATTCTGTTTGTCTGAGACCTCCTTACCTTGGAATCTTAGAAAGAGCAGAGTCCAGCTTAGGATGGAAGAAACTTCAGTGTCATTTAAGTCCTTGGTGCTAAGAAGAGAGGGGGTCCTTCAGCACTATCTTTGCTTCAGAGCTAGCTGCCCTTGAACTCCTTAATGTCTAGAAATCACACATTCCTTAATTTTTAGCTTTTAATTTGGAACCTGGTTTTCCTGACAGGCACAATCAATTGACCATGGTAATGAATCCAGTTGGGCTGGACAGGGCATCTGCTTTTATCTTTAAGACCTTCTATAGGTAACAGTCTATTAGCCAAAAATAACGCTGCCTTTGATGGCTCCTTTGGCAAGTTTCCCAAACCCTACTCATGTGTTTCTAAAAAGTGAATGATTCTAACAGCAGAAAGTAGTAGACTTGTCACTCAGACACTCAGTAGGTTACTCTGCCTGATAGTTCCCTGAAGCAGCTCCTGATCACAGAAAAGACATTCAAAAACTGTTATCTGACCGTCAGCAGAGTATTCAACCTGACTTTCTCTTACCAGAGAAACAGAAGTTTTCCCTCCCCAGCGTGCTTTGACAGATCAGAGAGCTGTGGTAAGTCCAAGTCTCCTTGGGAGTTTTGAAGCACATATTACTTCTGCAAGGGAAGACTGACTGCTTTGGCTGCCCTCCTCCAGAATGCAGTATTGGGGTAACCTTTTCTCATCCAACATTCAAATAGAAGGTGGATCCTGGAGGATTGAGAAGTCTCTCCAGTGTGCTTGGGGCAACCCACAGAGTCCAGGTCGGATTGCAAAAAGGAGTTGAAGGTCATTATTTGCTGATTCAATTATTCAGATCCTTAAAAGTGAATCTGTGAGGGGGGGTCTTAGCAGTGAATCGCTTACCTTACACTAGTAGAGCCTTAGACTCGGGCTCTAGCACTGAAAAAGGAAAAGGAGAGGAGAAAAACTGTTCATTCAGGCACATTTTTACAGCTCAAAATGGGCTGAGATTGTATCTGCATTCTTCTACCAGTTTTTACAGTGTATCCTTTATGGAATTTTTTACATAGTTTTCTACAAGGTCAGGACAGAAATGCATGCTAATGCTACAGATTTAAAGAATGCACATTTTGAAAGTGTTTTTGCTTTTGTCCAAGCCTCCTTAGCATACATATTTAATTACAAGGCATGAGGATTAATGGGGCTTTGAATATTTAAAGCTCTTCTCCCGAGATTCATTTGATTTAATTACTCCTAAGATAGGCGTTTGCACCCTTGGTGACTTGCCATTTGGATGGGAGTGTGGGAGGAAAGAGGACGAATCTGTGACTTCTGACAGGTTCAGCTTTGGGCTTTTTACTTCCCAACAGTTCACCCTCCCCTCTGGCTTTTAGTGCATCTCTTTGTCTCTTCTGTCTGGGGAGGAGAGAGGAAGGGTTAACAGAGTTTGCCTTTATGAGATTCCTCTCACAGCACTGTTTGCAGCAGCAGTAGTGCTTAGTGTGCATGCCCTGGCGCCTGGGGAAGTGGGTAACAGAACAGTTTCTCTAGCCCTGCATCTTTATGTCTTTCCCTGTTGCTGTGTTAAAAAAAAAAAAAAAAAAAAAAATACTCCCCACCTCAGAGAGAAAGGGTTTGTTCTGCTTGCAGTTCAAGGGTACAGTCCACCATGGTGAGGAAGGCAAGGCGATGGGAGTTTGAAGGAGTTGTTCACATCACATTCAGAAAGCAGAGCATGATGAATGCGTGTTGCTGCTCTGCTCCTTTTCTTTATTTATAGTCTAGGATTCCAGCCAAGTGCCATCCACAGTAGACGGGTCTAACTACCTCAATTAATGTAACCAAGATAATCAATCCCCCACAGGCATGTCCAGAGGCCTGTCTCCCAGGTAATTCCAGATTCTGTCAAATTGAGAGTTAATGCTAACTGTTCGCCCCTTGCTCTCTAAAAGACTAAGAAGTCCTCTCTAGCCCCTGGCCTGAGTCCCAAGGACCTCTGTGGGAAAGGGGCATGGAAAACAATGGCCCCACTACCACTTATACCCAGCCTGTGTAGTCAGAGTCCAGAGGGGCATAGAGGAGGGCCTCATTTTCCCCCAGCTCATTTCTGTCTTTGGCTGTCCATGCATCTGTAGTGGTGATAAAGAGGGAGGACAAAGCAGCCAAAGGTCCACTGCTCTTGCTTGATTTGGCTCCTGCTAGGCCCACTGTGGCATGAGCATGCCAGTAGCCAATACAGAAGGCTCACCAGGAGAGCCAGTACTATCCAGAGTTGTGGCTCACAACCCCTAAGAGACCCAGGTACCTTGTCACTTGGAGGCATGTGCTCTGGAAAAGTAGGCTCATGGTTGCTGAACATTTGCTCTGTTCAGTCCTATGCCCTCTTGAGCTGCCTGAATGAAGCTTGTGGTAAAAGAGCCTTAGACCTTCCCAAACTTGTCTGGATACCCAAAGCCTCTTTCCCTCTTAGAGAAGTAAATAAGTTACATTAGAGAATGTCTTTGAGCACATGTATTCAGAAGTTCCATATCAGGAACCTTTCATTCCAGCCCTCTAGAGGGACTCTGAATTTGAGGCCATGGTCTAAATAGAGAGTCCCTGGGCAGTCAAAACTACACAGTGAGACCTTGTCTCAGTAACAAAGGACTAATAGAGCTGGGCGGTGGTGGCACACGCCTGTAATCTCAGCACTTGGGAGGCAGAGGCAGGTGGATCTCTGTGAGTTCCAGGTCAGCCTCCAAAGCTACAGAGAAACCCTGTCTTGAAAAACCAAAAAAAAAAAAAAAAAAAAAGGACTAATAAAGTGGTTGCTTTACTCTGTCCTCCTGTATCTACCTCAGAAATAATGAAACTTATCATTCAGTTTATTAGAGGGCAGAAACCACAATAATGTAAGTTGTTTTCCTTCCCATTCATAAGGTACCTTCAGTAGCCATGAGTGCCTAGTGGAATAGCTGCTGTTCCTGTTGAGATAGCTGTACAGTGTCCTTCCCTCTGTAGTGGGGGAAAAACACCAGCTAAAAAATGGAGACATTACATGAGCATGAGAGTTAATCTGCTACCCCTCCATCAGCCAGCTTCTGTCGCCAGGAACCCTGGGCAGCTGTGCTGCCTAGACTCTTGAGAAGTACAGCTGGTGCCTCCCTTAGTCACTGGGAGTCCTCTCTCCTTCACAAAATGGCTTCCACAAAGCCCAACCATGGCTACATGTGCCATGCCAGAGCCAAGGCCAGCTTCAGTGTTGCCTCTCTATCCTGCTCATGCTTCAGTCTGTTTAACCCCAGTCCAGTCTGCCTTCTCATCTGACCTAACTGGTAACAGAATGGCACTGTCTATCTGTAAATACAAGTAGTGCAAATGTTGATCCTCTGCAGGAGCTAGAAGGTAGTCTCTTGTTTGTTTCTTCTCTGAGTGACAAACAGCTAATAGGCTGGGAACTGCTTAGCTATCCAAAAACATTGGTTGACTGTCAACCCTGTCCCTATGATTATATAGCTCAGGGCTTATCTACTGCTATGCTGTCATATTATTCTCAGGCTATTTGATGGGAACACCAAGGTTCTAGGTTAAGTAAGTACACACTTAGGGCAGAGTTAGAGAATTCCTTTGTACACATACATTTAGAAAATTTTGATGGTTAAGTTGGGTATGTCCTGTGTATGTAGCTTCAGTCTGTACATACAGGATAAAGTAAAGCAGGTCCTTGGGTGTTTGGAGCTACTAGGCAGCTCTGCTTGATGAGCTCTTACTGTATAAGGTAGCAGCTGACCTTGTTGAACATAAAGGCTTTTTAGAGCTCAGTAGAGGACTATGGAGGAGCCTTCCAGAAAAAGACATTGTATAGAGAAAAAGGCCTGTGACAGGGAACTAGAAGCCTCAGTTATTATGGAAAGGGGTGGTGTGCCCTTGGGAAGAATGTAGACATCTTTCTGTAGGCAATGGGGCTTACATCCAGGGTTGTGAGCACAGAAATGACAGGACCAGTCTTACTTAGTTTTTTTGTTTTGTTTGTTGTTATTGTTGTTGTTTAAACGTTTTGATTTGTTTCGGTTTTTTTATTTTGATACCAATTAGATAAACAGGCTGGAAGTAAGAGACTTTTGGAGACCTGCTTGAGGGCTCCATTAGTGGGGACTGTGAAAGCCACCTTGCTCGCCTGCCCTGAGACTCTAGATGCTCAGTAGAAAGACTGATCTGAGGGTCTCCAATTTGCTAGGGCAAGGCTGGCTTTGTCATCCATGCATGCTATCCTGACTACTGGAGTCAGTCCTACCACAGGCAGTTCTAAAACCGTCCTTACTCCCATGAGACCAGTTATGGAAAACGCCAGCAGATTGATAAAGACCTTCTGCAGATAGAGTACACCTGTGCTTCTACTTTTCTCCCACCCTCTTCCTGCAGTAGTACATTCCTTGGGCAGATTCCATAATAAGGATGTTACATCTTGCTTTCTTGATTTCAGGGTTTTAATTTTGTGGTCCATTGTCATAGCTCCAGCACAGTCTTTACCAAACAGTCATCCTATGAACACTTAGACCCCAGAAACAGGAGACAGGAAGACTCTCCAAGGCTACCTGTTCAGCTCTCCTGCTGCCCTAGCTCTTTGCCAAGTTTCCATGGTGCACTAGCAACCTCATTAACACTGTATTTATCTATTCATGTCAATGTATACCTGTGACCTGCCCACCTCTCACAGCTGGCCACTCAGCTCTTTGCCCTATTCCATACCATTCTGGAGCTAACCAATTTGCCAAATCTTGTCACTAGATGGAATAGAGCAGATTCTTTGTTCAGAGCCCTTGGCATGAACTGGCTGAGGTCCTTCCATTTGTTTGTGTTTGGTTGACTTCCCCTGGCACCTCGAATATCAGCTACAGTTAGTTCTTCCTTGTGACCAGGGAAGGGTGACAGAAACCCTGAAGAGGGATGAAGATAGGTAGCTTGGTGGGTGGGGTTCAGCCCTAAACAGTTCCTCAGAGGTGGCTGTCACTATTCCTCCTCATGTGCCCAGTCTTTCCTGCTCCTAGACTTACTTAGCTCCATTCAAGTAATCTTTAAGATACTCTTCCAGCTAGGCAGGTGGTGCACACCTTTAATGCCAGCACTTGGGAGGCAGAGGCAGGTGATTTTCTGAAGTTGAGGCTAGCCTGGTCTATATAGTGAATTCCTCCAGGACAGCCAGAGCTACATAATGAGACCCTTAGAAAAAGGGGGGAAAAGGATATTGTCTTCCCTTGTTGCTCTCCTCATTGTCAGAGTTGTTGGGGAAGTCATTGACAAAGTAGCTCTTGCTATATTTAACTTCGTGTTCTTAGATCTGCAGGCCTAGCCTCAGTTCTTTGTTATTCTTGCTATACCTTTCTGGAAGTTTCTTTCTGCCTTTAAGTTTTCATTTTCTTTCCTGGTGGACTGGGTCTGTCCAGAAACATGATCTGTCCCCATCTGTATGAAGATTGGCCTTTCTAGCTCATCCCATTTAGCAGGGTCACTATATTAGGGCAGAAAACTAGGAGCCCAGACTGGCATGGTAACAGCAGAACAGCAGGTAACATTTTTTTAGTCACTGCTGGGTACTTGGAATGCATCTTCTCCCTTATCCCTGATAGCTCCTTTTATACATAAGGAAGCTGAGGAGACAGCCAGAGGCCACTTGTTCAGTCAGGGCTACTGCTTAGTAAGTGGCTAAAGCGAATTAGATCTGCTTAGAATCAGACTCTGGGCCACACTACGTAAGCCATAGAATCTGTCCTGCAAGATGAGATTGCTGGTAATTGTTTGGCAAGATGATTCCCCTTGGCTTCTATTCATTGTTAGTTTGTTTTTGTTTTTTGTTTTTTCCTTAAGCCTAACACAAGTTTTACTGTTCTTCAGTCCCATTATAAAATGTAGATAAAATATTGCAGAAAACACCATAGAAATCACATAAGCACTATATAGCTCTCTTGGCTGTTTCAGTGAGCTTGATTGAACTTTGAAAATCAATTAAGAGTCCCAGAGGTGGTAGGTATAGATAGCATCATAGGAAGATTTTGTTGGTCTAAAGAAGAGTTGACAATGAACACAGCCAGTAGATGGCCCTAGAGCCTCACAAATAAACATACATTCCAGCATAAACCTGCAGCCAGTAGCCAGCAGCCTCCACTGGGAGGAAGCACCAGTAACACAGGTGATAGGTGTACATAAGAAATGTGTGCAGGAGAAGGTAAACACTCAAGATAGGGAAGAGGGCAAATTCCAGACCCAGTCCAGATGCTCAGTGTAAGTATGAAAAGCAATCAAGGGAACAATTATGTGGAGTGGGCTTCTTATATCAGGGGCTTTTGCACATGTTTGCTATTACTATAATCTGCCACAAGGTAACTTACAGATACATAGCATTTAAATTTTGGTCCTGGGTTTGGGGATTTAGCTCAGTGGTTGAGTGCTTGCCTAGCAAGTGCAAGGCCCTAGGTTCGATCCTCAGCTCAAAAAAATAAAAAAATTCTAAAATAAATTTTGGTCTTGTAGCTGGGCAGTAGTAACACACACCTTTAGTCCCAGCACTTGAGAGGCAGAGGCAAGTGGATCTCTGAGTTCAAGTACAACTTGGTCTACAGAGGGAGTTCTAGAACAGCCAGAGCTAAACAGAGAAACCCTGCCTTGAGAGAGTGGCCCTGCATGTCATCCCTCCTATCATTTTTCCTTTTTTTTTTTTTTTTTAAACTAGAAGAGAGCTTGAGACAATAGCAAGAAAGCCCTCCCCCCCAAAAAAAGACCAGTAACACATGGATCTCGGTAACAATAACAACCTTCAAAGGGGAGGGTTAGCCACCTGTCCCATGCTCACCTTTAATGACAGCATATGACAGTTCCCATACTATCCACAGACCAGAGGGTAGGACTTCCTAAAAATGGCCAAGGGATGGACAGATATGGCTATTCTTCCAGAGGACCCAGGTTCAATTCCCAGCACCCACATGGTGATTTATAACCATCCATAACTGCAGTCCCAGGAAATCTGACTCCCTCTTCTGGCCTCCATGAGGCCTCCATGAAGACTACACACACATAGTGCACAGACATACAAGTAGGCAAAATACCCATACTTATAAAATAAAAATAAATTCTAAAAAAAAAAAAAGTTTTAAGCGAGGTAATACTCTTTGTTGAAGCTGAGCAGTCTCCGGTGAAGGGCCTCTGCTCCCATTTGAACACTTTGCCTGTTTGGAGAGCATACCAGTAGAAAATGAGCTCATTAAACTTGGTGTGGTGAGACAGGCTTATAATATCAGCACTCAGGGAACTGAGGCAAGAGAACTGTGGGTCTGGAACCAGCCTGTCTCAAAGAGTGGAAGCAAAGAAATGAAATGGTTACTATAAACCATATATCTGATCATCCTGAATCTGTTACAGGATATATATAGTGTGTACAGTGTTTTACTAAGATCAGGCCCTCCTGTTCCCTAAGATCATTTCATATCTGGTATGTCTTGGTTTTGTTTTGTTACTTCAGAACAATGATTTCTACTGTGGGAAATAATGGACCTTGATGAGGTTATATCCGCACCCCTGATCCCATGTGGGTCCACACCTGTTTGAAGGGTCCAGGGCCAGCCTGGAATTAGAAACATGGGACAATGGCTAGAGGGGAAGTGCCTGAATCCTGAGGCTAGTGACTTTTGTGTGTGTCATGGCGCAGCTGAACCAGGTGTTTAGGTATCTTTTCTTTTCTTCCCAGTTATTAAGCCTGAAATGCCATTCTTTCAGAATAGGACCTCAGGTCGGTCTCTCTCTCTCTCTCTCTCTCTCTCTCTCTCTCTCTCTCTCTCTCTCTCTCTCACACACACACACACACACACACACACACACACACACACACACACACACACACCATGCTCTTTTTAGTGGTATGTAGATTCCCCTCCTTGCTATGCCTGTTCACACAAAAGGTGGTCTTTGTGTTCCGAGAGCCTCTTGGGAGGTGGCTACCAAGAGACAGGAGCCAACGGCTCAGCCTTGATCACAGCTGTAATTGCTTCCAGGAGGTCCCACAACTTTTCTGATGGTAGAGTGTCTCTTGGTTTGGAGCCTTACCATTTTCACCTGTTAACACTTATACTTCCATCTTTGTTTTAAGGTCAAATAAAATTCCAAAGTTTATGTTTGAGAGAAACAGAATGTCTTGGGAATGGGAAGAACTCATCAAGGGGCACCCAGGCCTCTCCTGGCTTATGTGGTTCCTGCTTACATTGGTTTGAATGAACAAGGATGTGAGTCATGAGGAAGACATGCTGCCACTTGTGGGTGCAGGCTGGTTCAGTAACCTTTTAGAGAGGCCAAGCAATTAAAGAGGAACAGGAGAACATTCTTTTGAACAGGGCAGAAGCAGGAGGGGCTTGAGGTTGGGTAAGGACCACAGCAAAGTCCAGTTTATGTACTCTCAACTCGGCGTGTGTACAATCAGAGACAGGCTTTTCTGATCTGCCAGAATGTCCCTAGTCTATAACGTACATACCCGGAGATGGTAATCTGGGCCTCTAACATATGTATCCTAGGCCCTACCAAATGTGTTTGGTCATCACCAGCAATATAAATGATGTTTTATTTATCTGTAACAGATGCAACCAGATTTCACATGGAATCACATCCTGCCTGGTCATCCTTGGTGTTACAGATTTTCAACTCATGTTGCTGCTTCTTCCCATGCAGGCATTTTGCATTCACAGATTTTGGGTTAGACCATGTTCCACTGAAGGTCTTGACCACCATTAATTTCTACTTCTCAGGTGTGTCTGGCTTGCTTGAATTCAGTAAGGTCTGGTTAGTCATACTAAGTACTATAACTACAGATCTAGTTCAATATGGATTCTGTGAACTTTGGAAATTTCTCTGTTCCTAGAACATGATCCATAGTCAAGTCTCATTGAAGTAGGTCAGCTAGAAAAATTCTGTTGTCATATTCCAGGAACTCTATTAAATGTGTGATATTACTCTGAAGTCTGGATGCCTTGTTTTTTCTACTTAAACAGACACAGCCCTCCAGTTTAGCATTCTGTAGGCTGGGATTATTTGCTATAAACATCAGTGGAGACCAGAGTGACTTGTAATCTCAAGATTGTGGTTACTCTCAAGCAAACATGTTTAAAGGCAGCTGCTTCCTGGAAAGGCTATATTCATCCAGATGGAAAAACAATTGGTACCTGTCTTGGGTTTTAGACGACTTAGTAATCATAGTCGCTACAAGTAATTTTTCATTCATTCCCAAAAATCCTGACAGAATATCTTCAACATGTATCAAGCTGGGAGGACACAGTACATGAAGCAAGGAACCCAGCTTCTCAACCTTAGCACCATTTCTGCTGCCATGCAAAGCCCTAACATAATGTCTTTTCCAAAACTTTGAAGGCTAGAAGGCCAAGATAAGGGATCAGCAGCATTAGTTTCTCCCAGAACTTTTCTCCTTAATTTGAAAGTAAGATGGCCATCTTGCTGTCTTCACATGGTCTCTTCTCTAGCCTACATCTCCAGCCAAGCTGTCCCCCTCCCCTGACAAGACAGAATTTCTCTCAGTGTAGCCCAGGTTGTCCTGGAACTCACTCTGTAAACCAGACTGACTTCAAACTCAGTGATCTCCCTGCTTCTGCCTCCTGAGTGCTGGGATTAAAGGCATGAGCCACCACACCTGTCTCTAGCCAAGTTTTTTTTATATAAATATTTTATTATTTTTAATCACAAATATGTATGTGGGAATGTACACATAAATGCAGATATTCACAGAGGCCAGAATAAGGTGTCAGATCACCAGGACCTGGAGTTACATGTGGTTGTGAGCTACGTGGTGTGGGTGCTGGGACTGAATTCTGGTCCTTCACAAGAATAGCAAATGCTCTTAACCACTGAGCCATCTTTTCCCACCCCGGGTTGCTCAGGCAGACCTTGTATTGAGCCAAAGGAGGCTAGTAATGCATTAATTAGCGCATGTCCTATCTGTGTTCCTTGGTGCCTCGGCCTTTACACAGGTACACAGCAAGGCTGCTCAGCCTGAGTAGCAAGCACTCAGTCAGGGCTCTTGGCAAGAGTTACACTATTCTTGGTGATGCTTTATCCTCCTGTCCATCTGTGTTATTCTGAGTCATTGCTGTAAGAGAAAAATTAAGACTGAAAACAAAGATGCTGGCAAACCCAGAGTCAGCTACCATTCTGGCATCTCCCCAGAGGGCAATGAAGTCTACAAAGTCACTTTGAACTTTCTTGAGCAGAAATGTCTTCTGCCTCTGTCTTCTTCCAGATCAAGGACCTCACCCCTGAGGAAGACTCAACATGGGCTCCTTATTTGACCAATAGTGCATGTTCTTAGGTGCACACATAACCAGTTCATGAGAGCACTAGGAGTGAAACTGAGAACTGAGCTGGAAGGAGAAAGCAAAGGCTCTGTGATGAAACCATGCTATGTCCCCTGAACCCTCTTAGTTGTACCTGTCTGGGTTTTTTGTTTCGTTTTGTTGTTGTTTTTTAAAGATAGACTCTGTAGCCCATGCTGGCCTGAAATTCACCATGTAAATCAGGCTGGCCTTGAACTCATGTCAGTCCCCCTGTTTCAGCCTCCCAAGTCCTGATATTATAGGTGTGAGCTGCCATGCCCAACTAGTTAGTTGTACTTTTGATTACCAAGGTTGCCTTGAGTTGTTGAACATTAGAAACTAATGAATAGGAGTAAGGATGAAGTCACTTAGGAGTCAAGACTGATAGTGTTGCACCAATTTCTCCTCTGATAAATACTGCTGTGGATGCTGTCTACCTGCATGTCTATACCATAGATTTCAATCCAAGAATAAATACACAGAAACAAAAGGATGATGTCTTCACCAGACATGAGTTCAATACTCTGCTTTCTGAGTGTCTCTCCTGGCAGCTTCTCATGGCTTCAGAGGAGTCTGTCACCTGCCCAGCTAGGTCATCCTCTAGAGAGGGTGTATGTATCCAAGCATGTTTGTGTTCTGTGTGAGTTTGTTTGTGTCTCTCCCCACCCATGTGTGCACATGAGCCCGCACACACACTCTATGTGGACAGTGTATATATCTGATCCTGACAGTCCTGTATCAGCATCACATATAAAAGGATATCCCCGGATGCATTTTCTTTTTTGTTGTTGTTTTGGTTGGTTGGTTTTGTTTGTTTTTTTTTTAAGCTGAGGATCGAACCCAGGGCCTTGTGTTTGCTAGGCAAGTGCTCTACAACTGAGCTAAATCCCCAACCCCCGGGATGCATTTTCAAAAACTGTTTTGTAGATTTGATATATAAAGTTAGGGTCTTAGCCAGATGTGATAACGCACACCTGTGATTTTAGCACTTGAAAGACAGGAAGATCATGAGTTCAAGGATAATATGATGAGACCCTGTCTTAAAAAATAGCCAGCACCAGACATGGTATAGCATATACCTCTAATCTTAGCACTTGGGAGGCAGAGGCAGATAGATCTCTGAGTTCAAGGACAGCCTGATCTACAGAGGGAGTTCTAGGACAGCCAGGGCTAAATAGAGAAACCCTGTCTTTAAAAACAAAAAGGGGGGGGGGGGGGGCAGCCAGGCACATTTAATCCTAGCACTTGGGAGGCAGAGGCCAGAGGATCTCTCAGCTTCAGGCCAGCCAGGGCTACAGAGTTAAGAAACTGTCTAGAAGAAAGAGGGAGGAGTGGGGTGGGAGGAGTGGGGGGACACTAAACAAAACAGACCCATGCACAGTGGCACATGGTGGCTTTTGATTCCAGTACCAGGAAGACAGACCTCTGTGAGTGTATAGCAGGCCAGCCAGAATCTACACAGTTAGGATATGTCTTAACAACAAAAATAATAAAATCAAGATCTTCCTGTTAGCTCAATAGCCTTCATTTGCAGCCCAATGGGTGAAAGTTTCATGAACATTGTATGAACTCTGCTAGTCCTTTAGCCACAGTGAAAAGAAAAGGAGGAGCTACAACTTGGCTGTGATTACTGACTGCAAAAATGGAATCTCCAAAGAACTCACCTGGTCAGAACAAAGGTATCAAGGAATCAGCAAAACCAAAACCTGTCAAATGAGTCAGGGCTTCCCAGACTGTGCGGTGTGTCAAAAATCACTCAGTGATCTTGTCAAAGTGCCATTCTGATTAGTGAGTTCAGGCAAAGCAGACTTTTGTACCATTCTGTCAAGTCCCCATGTGAAGACACAGCTGCTCATCCTGAGGTAGTGAGAACTAGGTGACCAGTGTTTGAGCCTGGATGAACTATCTCTAGCCACTTGCTTGTGTTAAAATATCTTATAATGCTCTCTATATTATCCAACCAAACTAAAGGGGATTGGTTTCCAAGGGTGTGATGCCAGCACAGAATCTGCCCTAGAAACCTAATAAAAAACAAAAGAAAAAACAGCACACAAACATGTTCTACAGAGAAGCAAAGAGAATAAGCTAGTGGCCCATCGGACTTATTGTTGGTATTGAATGGTCAGAGGGGTAAAGACACAGGTGTCAGAGGGGCAAAGCCAGGCCATTCCATGAGGTCAGTTATCAGGACAGCCTACTGAGTGCCAGGAGCTTACACTCACTGGTCCTAAACTGCCCAGAAAGTAGCAGTGCCAAGGCATTGAACTTCAGCCTGTCTCCATCACTAAAGCCTGAGCTCCTCCCACATACATACATTCTGTTTCTGTTCTTCTCAGGAGATTGGGCAGCAGGTAGGGGGACTTGAACTTCAAAAATAAAAGTGGAAGGAAAACCAGTGGGGCTTCCCAGTTAGCAACCCCAAATTATTCCTGAAACCAGGACTCAAAGCCCATGACTACAAAACATAATTAACTTCCTGTTTGTCATTTCTACCTCCAATCTCTTCATCCAGGATGGGGAACAGTAAAATGTGTCTCATAAAACACATCTGTCTGTCTGTGTCTGTGGGAACAGAAAGGGGGAGCTGAATGGTAGGATGGTTCAGTAGGTAGGTAAAAGCACTTGCTGTAAAATCCTAAGGACCTGAATTTGATCCCAGGAACCTATTAGAACTGGGATGCAATTGTGAGTTTCTGTAGTCTACACACTCCTGTTGCAAGATAAGAGACTCAAAGTTAGTGGGTAACTAGCCTGGGGTAAACAGCACAGCAGAAACAAGAGCCCCTGCCTCAAACGAGGTAGAAGACAAGGACCAACTCCTGAAAGTTTCTTTCAAACTCTGAGTGCTCATGGTATGAGCACTGACACATCACACACACAAGAAAGGAAAAAGGGAAGTTAGAGATTCCATTTTCTTAAGGCTCAAAAAAAAAAAAAAAGGTTGAGTGGGAGTCATGGTTAGGTAATAGGACAGCAGGCTCAGCCAGGGTCAGGCCCTCTTGACTCTCCTTCTTCCCAAAGCCCAGTTCTTAAAGTGAAAGATGGGGCTTAGGAAACCTGTAGGATCCATGCAGTGGTGGTGTAGTGGGTAAGGCAAGGGAGCAATGAGAAGCTCGTGTTCTTCCAGAAATCAATATCATCCCCAAAATGGTCATGTGAACTACAGCCACCATTTTTATAGCAGTGGAAGCTGTGTTCCCATATACTTAGATTTTTCCATCCTAAATATAAATGGGAGTTCACCTGTACCAATAGAATAACTAGCTATTAGTTAATATATACCAGTTAGATGTCTACCTAGCAGTTCTTTGTTTTATTTTTGTAAGTTGGAGTTGAAGTTTGTGGTTGGTCCTAGGAAGCTGCTTCTAGTTTATGGTTTTATCTTACATGACTACTGCAATCCTAACTCATCCATGATCACAGAATTTGAGCCAAGAACTGCCAAAGTGTTTCTACCTGCCATTGTTGCAGTGGGTGTATCCCACTGTCTCTGCCAAGGACACTGACCCTACCTGTACCCAGCACATCCGTCAAACACTCCACATGACCTCAAATATTGTTCTTTTATAATAATATTATAACACAGCAATATTTTCTTCACAAGTAACTCTCCTAGGGCCTGGAAATGTGCTGGTTTGATACAGTGCTTACTGGCATGCACACAGCCCTGCATCCCATCTCTTGTACCACATAAACTGGGTGTAGTTGAACATGTCTGTAATCTCAGCACTCTGGAGTAGAGACAGGAGGATCAGAAGTTCAAAAGTATGCCAGTCACATGAGACTGTTGTCTCATAAAACAAACAAAACACTCTTCTCCCTGAGCCCCTATGGGGTTATATTTTGAAAAGTTCACGAAATGTTTTGAGTAGAATTACCAGCGGCCATGATCTGGGGCTATTTTGTGAGCAAGATTGGTTTCCTCATAGGTAAGTGACCTGAGTCTTTTTCTTTTCATTCACCAAACACAAGACCACAGACTGCAGGCCCTACATGAGAAATTAACATGCCAACTTGCTGTTACTGTCAAGATACTACCCATCTCTTTGATGTTTTCCTCTTTAGTATTAGTGTTCAGTTTTTGTTCTGTTTTGTTTGATTGACAGTGTGCTTCTTAAAAGTAGTGACAACTACTTATGAACATAGACCCTAAGAAGTTGAGATAAGCCTAGTAATACTTGGGCACTAGGTCCAGGAAAACCAATGTACTTGACTCCCAGAGCATGACTCAATGTTGAGTGTTGGTGAGAACCAATCTATCATGCTCCCAGCAATTAGGCCTGCCCTCTGGTACAGTGAGAAGCTATCTATGGTTTTCTTATCCTCAAGATACCAGGGCATTGCCCCATATTCTTGCAGCCAGAGACAACAATAGACCCTCCCTACCATCACCAAAGTAGAAGGTGGGTACAGGCAGGTTGAAAAGGGTCAACCAGATCCGTTTATAGCTTTCTCATCATCCACACTGAGCAAGACCTAAGCTGACCAACCTTTAAAGCTTCAGCTGGTTCACCTACAGTCCATGGTACAGGCAGGAACTTGCCTTCTACAAGTCTGTTCTTGTTTCAGGTTCATACTGAATGCCCAACACTCTGATTTCTAGTCATCAGTGGGAAGAAAGTGGGAGTTTGTGGGCTAGGCTAAAGAGGCCACTGAAAACAGGAACAGACTGACCAAAACAGTCATGAAGACTCCACAGAGACGTGGCAGTTCTGCAGATAAACAGAGTGGGACGTACAGTACTACACATTATGATGGACTCCCAGCTGCTGCCTCAGGTCTCAGTTCAGAGGAAGCAATGGTGTACCCTGATACCTTAGCCACTAATTATAAGAAATGTTTGAATTGTGGGCCCAAGACCAAGAATGTTTTCCCAAATGGTTGAAAATGAACAATGCTAATATTTAGAATATCTGTACAGGCATCTAAGAAATACAGAGTCACAGCTCCATAGCTCCCCTTACAGTTAACAGGACAAGTCTTTTTGAGTGTATGCTAATTCCTACTGTTTTAATTTTCTTAGCAGTCTAAAAATTTAGTTTTAGACAGTCAATGAAAAAGATCCCCAAATCTGACAAGAGTAGAAAGATGACGGAAGACTGAACCCCAGAATGAACGCCTTCTTGTACTCATGCCCCACTGGGTAATGCCTGGTTTCTGATGGCGTGGCTAACCCAGGAGTTACATACCTTCTGTTCAAATTATTGAGAAAACGTAGCTAGTAATAGCTGTTAGAGCCAAAACACAAAGGACTGTAAATCTGAGTTTGACCTCTCCCCAAAGTATACTGTCAGCACTGTCCTTTCTAAGGGCCCCTCTCAGGTTTATTGGGTTTGGTTTGGTTTTGTTGGTACTAGGAATCACACCTAGTTCTTATACATGCTAGGCAAGCACTACCACTTAGCTACCTCCAAACCCACTCTGCTTTTCTAATCCTCCTCCCCTTACTCCCCACTTTAAATGTTCTATATGTCCTTGGATGTGTATCTTGAAAGAGCGAGTTTCTGTGCTTGTGGCTTTCTTGTAGGATGGAATGTGCTGTGGATCCTGTTCTGTGGCTTTCGCCCATTACCCTGTTGGGACTAGCATGGCTTTAATGTTGACTCTAGGCTGTTCCTGAGGGAACAGACTACTGTGACTTGGCCCATGTCATCATCTTCCTTCTGGGGATGATGACAGTGAGAGGCTGAGCAGGGACAAGCTGGATTTGCTAGCTGCTCCTGCCGGGCCAAGATTCCCAGCAAACCCCGGGAAGCCCTGAATATCCCAGGCAGTGAGCAGAAGCAGACTCTGCAGTGTTTGAAGTATCTATTGTTAGTTAGGACCCCCACCTTTCCTTTTGTTTTTGGGGTTTTTTTGTTTGTTTGTTTTTATGTGCATTGGTATCTTCCCTGCATGTATGTCTGTATGAGGGTGTTGGATCCTCTGGAACTTACAGATAGTTGGGAGCTGCCATGTGGATGCTGGAAATTGAACCCAAGTCCTCTAGAAGAGCAGATAATGCTTTTTTGTTTTGTTTTTTCGAGACAGGGTTTCTCTGTGTAGCCCTGGCTGTCCTGGAATTCAGCTCTGTAGACCAGGTTGGCCTCAAACTCACAGAGACCTGCCTGCCTCTGCTCCCCTAGTGCTGTGATGAAGGCGTGTGCCGCCACTGTCTGGCTGCAGCCAGTGCTCTTAACTGCTGAGCCATCTCTCCATCCCCATCAGGTACTATTTTAAACCAATTTTTGAATGATTAAATCTATATTAGCTTATGAGCATTTTTACTTAGCATAAAGTCGGTGCATGAGTATATAAATGTCTAACTGAAATTACAGTTTAACCAAACAATTGGTATGTGGAATGCACACTTTTCTATCCTAGTTCAAAACCCACTGGTTATAATCTTAGGGGATGATTTCACAACCTACCAAAGGGTTACAGTTCTTAAAGTCATAACTACAGTGACTTGGACTCCACAAACTCCCAATTGTATGGAGCCTATGTAATAGGCAGATGCTTCTGAAAGGGCCTGAGTCATGACCTCTTCCCTTTCAGGGTTATGAGAACTGAACCCCTGGGCACAAAGCAGAGGTGGGCAAGGCCTCAAGCTAGCAGAGGTGTAGCTCAAGCCTGAGATTGTCCCCCTGGGAAGAGCAGCCAGCAGATAGAGGCTCTTTAGAATTAGCTTATGCACAATCACTATGGGGAAACTGTATTCTCTGCCTACTCTGGTTGCTAGCCAGGCTGTAGTTACCACATGCCAAAACCAGGCAGCTTCATACCCCCATATCCCTTTGCTTGATTCTCTTGACTAGTCTGGCCTGCCTCTCTCCTACCAGTTCCCTGAGACATCACAAGACATACCACCTTGGCTTCTGTACACGTTTACTTCATTACAGGTCTTCCCTGCTACCCATCTCATGACTATAAATGTCAGCCCTGTACCCTACCTTCCTTCATTTATCCCCTTAGGACTTACAGTTCCTGTCTTTCCTAGATTTGTATTTCACTTATTTAACATGTCACCATCCTCCTCCAGCATAACTTGGTGGGCACAGATTGATTGTATTCTTTTGTTCCCCAGAACAGGACCTGGAGTTCCTAGAAGGAACTCAGATGTTTGTTTCTAAGTTTCTGTGTAAGTGTCTACTTGCCCAGGTGTTAACAGATGATCTGCTAAAGGGCCTCAGAGAAACTAGACTGATTTTAATAACTTCAGGGAGGATATTGGTGGATTTAATTTGAAATCAGCTCTGAAAAAGGTAAACTGAACTGGCTATGATGCCAGGAAGGCTTTGCTAGCCACTTATCTCAGAACCCTGATCCCAACTATACAGACAGGACCAGTCCCTGTGGCTCTGATATCTAAGGGTCCAGTCTCCAAAGTAGTACCAATGTGCTCTTACAACCTCTTGTCCCTAGAGGGCAGTATTAGGACAGAAAATCCAGATCTTCCTAAAAGAATGTTTTGACTTTCTAGCCTGTGGGAGTAATGCTGAGTGGTTCCTTTACTGTAGAGAAATAGTAGTGCAACACATTCTTTAGGATTAGTGTGTTTATATAATTTTTTTGAAATTAAGGGCAATATTTTCCTTCACAAGTTCTTTGCTTTAGAAGACTAGAGAGAAAACCAGGATCGTTGTAAGATTTCATAGTACTTGGCTGGCCACACCCAGGTTGAAGTTTCTGAGAGATGATTTGTTTTGAAACAGTGAAAAACCTCTGCCTGTAGAGCGGAGCTTCCTGGAAAGATGTGAGCTGATTGTCAAGTAACACTTTTTAGAATGAGTGGTAGAAGACCATGGGCATATAACTCAACATTTGGGAAGCTGAGGCTTGACACAAGGCCAGCCTGAGTTGCAGTGAGACCGTTTCTAAAAAGCATGCATGTAGCTGGGCAGTCGTGGTGCACGCCTTTAGTCCCAGCATGCAAGAGACAGAGGCAGGCAGATCTCTGAGTTTGAGGCCAATCTGGTCTACAGAGCAAGGTCCAAAAAATCAGGGCTACACAGAGAAACCCTGTCTCAAGGAGGGATTGGGAGGGATACTATAAGCCAAGTGCCCCAGGAATTCAGGGAAAGAGCACCAGCTTTTTTTTTTCCAGGTTTTCAAGATTTCCCAGATGCCATAACAGTTGAAACAGCTATGCCATTAGTAGATGTAGAGGATGTAGGCATTGGCAAGAGTCCTTGGCTATAGGTACTGGCTAGTCAGTTGATTCTCCAGACTCCTCACTCCAGCTCTGGATCCTAACAGATGCCTCTTAATTTCTGTCTGTATACAACAACTTTCCCAGATACCCTCAGGATGGATCAACAATAATGTCTCTGTATGGGACCTTCTTGTCAGTCTAAAGGAAAGGGAAGCTACTATACCAAATGCCCTACCTTGCCTGGCCTCACCTCCTCATGCTCAGTCCTCAGAGGATCCCAAGGCCTGATAATGACCCACCAGCCTAGAGGGAGATGGAGAAGGGAGGGCCTTATAATGCCCTCCTCTCAGCCATTTGTAGAGAGAAGCCTTGCCAGATGGCTTGACATTCAATAACACTGGATGAAAAGGCAAGAATGGGCGAGTAAAAATGTTTCATTACTTTCAGTGCAGAAATCATTGCCATTTTGAATATCACTCTGAACCAAAACTTTGACCCAATTCTGTGACAGTAGTAATCATAATAATCAGCAAATCAGCTGGGCATGTCTAAAGTCCCAGGACTCAGGAGGCAGATACATAAACATAAAAATTAAAAAATTCTAACGTCAGTGTCCTAGCCACTTTATAGACCAGGCTGGTCTTGAATTCACAGAGATCTGCCTAGCTCTGCCTCCCAAGTGCTGGGATTAAAGGCATGCACCACCACCGCCCAGCTTCTTAACCACTCTTGAAGAGACAGTAAATGAGTATTCACAGGAAGGATCCAGGGCTGGCCAGCAATGGGAAATGACTGAATGATCCTTGGCTCTGATGTGGAAAGCACACATTGAGCCTGTCTTTGTTTGTACATACTTTTTTCTATTGCCCCACCAGTTGTGCAAAATGGCTGAAGGTAGGAGGTATAGCCACTTCCTTGCACGTGACCAGTTTAAGGATACTCTGATTAACAAGCTCCTATGATCTAAAAGAAAGGGTAGCCTCATTTTTTTATCCCATTCCATCGTGCTGTTCACTGTGTCATTCTCAGCTCTCCAGGAAGCCCGTTCAGGAAGCACCGTCCTGCACAGCTGCAACTGGACAGACTTGCCAGTTGCCCATCTGTGGCCTCTTTACACGAAATTCCATTGGGACCTCACGGCTTGTCTCATGCCCTGTGCCTTGAGTTTTTTGCTAAACAGTGATCTGTTCTTGCCAGCAAATACCACACAGGGAAGCAGTGGGAACAGAGGGGAAAGAGCAAGCCTACTTGGAGCCAGGCTGAATTGTGTCTATAGTTCCATGGCCTTGGCCAAGTAATGTGACTTTCTTAGTTAACTTTCTCATTTACTTCAAAACACATACCTATGGGGTTGGGGATTTAGCTCAATGGTAGAGCGCTTGAGGCCCTGGGTTCGGTCGTCAGCTCTGGGGGGGGAAAAAACATACCTGTATAGTTCTAATGGCACAGAGTTTTCCTCACAGAGTTACTGTGAAAATTAAATAAGAGGACTTGTGGCTAGAGAGATGAATTAAACACACTTGCTGCTCTTACAGGGCACCCAAGTTCCTAAGTTTGGTTCTCAGAACCCACATCAAGTATCTCACAACCACCTGTAATTCCCATCTCAACCAGGACCTGAAGCCTTTGGCTTCCATAAGCAACCGCACTTGTGCATGTAGAAACATAGATACATGTAATTAAAAATGAAAAAATTTAAATCTTGCAACAAAAAAACTCAGTGAGACATCCTTACAGAGTGTCCTTTTGGAAGATGTTTGCATTTCCAGTACCTGGCAGCTGTCATTTCTAGCTCCAAAAATCTGGGGTGCTGCCCACCCTCCTTTTTCAAAGATATATTTTTCATTTATGTTTGTGTTTGTATGTGAACCTGGATTGAGTTTATGTTCACCGTGGGCATGCTAGAGCCCAGGGAGGCCAGAAGAAGGCATCAGGTCTACCACCATCACCACCTCTGCCACTGCAGCCATCAAGTCATTATACTTCCTTCCCATTCCTCCTGATTTCCTGTAGCTTTAGCACCAGCAGCCTGCTAACCCAAGTCTCCTCTTTTCTACCATGCCTCAGCATGCACTTTCCTATCACTAGCTGACTGCTGCTTACCTTTTGGACTCAACCTCAGTATCTATCTCATCCTCCACTGGGCTTGACTGGATATGGCTGTTTCAGTGCCATGCCCTGCCTGCATGACAGCTCTGGATCCTGCATACTGTGTTCCCCTAAAGCATAAGTTTGCTAAGCCATGGTGATGCACACCCTTAATCCCAGCATTTGAGAGGTAGATCTCTTAGTTCAAGGCCAGTCTGGTCTACAGAGTGAGTTTCCAAGACAGCCAGGGCTGTTACACAGAGAAACCTTGTCTCGAGAAACCAAACAAATTTAAAAAAAAAAAAACATAAGTTCCAAGAAGGCAGAAACTGAGTCACTCTTGCCCACTGCCACAGCCTTAACATTTTACAAGTGGTAGAAACTTCAGCCCTTGTTCAGACCAGCCCTCATCCTGTGCCACTCACCGTATGTTTCAACCCAGCTAGTGTCACAAGTCAAAAACTCTCTTCCACTTGCTTGTTAAGTATCTTCCACCTCTGGTCTTAGCTTTTTCAGTCCATCGTGGGGTATATTGAAATAAGCTATAGCCAAATACTTTGCCTATTACATCCTATGCTTGGCTACCTGGTATCAACAGGAGCAGCCACACAACTTGCGACTGCTCACTCTGTCAGAACTGTGTAGAACAGAAGACTCCTGAACAGGAGCTTGTTTATAACTGCATATGGTTATGCTATTGTTAGCTGTGTTGCAGACATACCTAAAAATATAAAAGGATAGGATGAAATTTTCACTTTATATTGTCATTATTGGTGATGTGTACGTGTGCACAAGTGCCTTGGAGTACACATGGAAGTCAGAAGACAATCTTCAGTTCTCTCCTGTCTCAAAAAAAGCATGAATAAAAGGAATTGGAGTACACTTGCCACCACCCCTCTCACACTGGGTATACATGTGTATGCATCCACACTGTGTCACCTCATGCCACTGCACCCTGCGTGGTTTGCTGAACTAGCCAGCTACTGAACTTTTGGATGAGGATCAGGCACCTGCTGGTGTTGTATTCTCCATACCTGGGAGAAAAGGAAGTCCCTGGGGCCTCCAGTGACTTCCTCCAGGAAAAGGAAGCTCACTGAATCTGCCTGAGCTTCATTAATTCTCAACAGCTTCCTGCATCTGTCACAGGCTCTTTAAATTAGTGTCTTTCTAGATCTTTTGGCTTTAACCAACGTACCTTTTGGGGGATGGCAGTGGGGAGGACTAGCATCTTCAATAGCTAGAGGACACAGGTGGCCTGAAAGCCTGTGTTTCTGTGGTCCCTTGAGTTGGCTAAGCATTAGTGGAGTCAGATGTTTCATCTTTCTCTTGGAGGCCTCGGGGAATTGACCAGGGCTGGTGGTTTTTGTTGTGAGGTTTTGTTGTTTTTGTTTTGTTTTGTTTTGGTGTGTGTGTGTATCCCCTTGGATAACAACAGAAATCTGGAATTTCTCAGATTAGATTTGGGTGGACTAACATCCTTGTGCCCTAGAGCTGGGTCTGTAACTTCCTATTTCCTGGAGAACAAGTTGGAAGATTTAGCTGGAAGAATCTATCAAAACAAGAGAGCAGTTTGTCTTGAGACTCAAAGATTAGGATAGTAGAATCTGAATGCCTAGAATACAAGCAGCCACAATGGCCTGGAAAGAGTGGTTGGTGGGCCTGCTGCGGCCTCTGCAGACCAAAGAGACCCTTATAAAATGCTAGGCTGTGGTTGAGATGATGGTCCAGGTACATTTGATGATTTTTGAGGAAGCTATGTTTCCGAGAAGAAATTTCAGCTCTCCCATAGAGTCATCTAAAACTAAATTTGTTTGTCTTTTGATATTGTTTGAGGGACAGAAACTTGCTATGTAGTGCATATTTTGCCCTTGAACTCACCATTTATCTTATCCTGGCTTTGAATTTAACAGTCATCCTACCTAGGCCTCCTCAGCCAAAACAGACTCTAATCTGCTTTGCTCATTAAACACTCAGGTAATGTAGGCTGGCTGGCCATAGGTCCCTGGGATCAACCTGTCCTTCCTGCCCAGAACTAAGATTACAAGTACTCTCTACCATGTCTGCCTTTTGTATGTGGTTCTGGGAATTGAACTCAGATCCTAATGCTTGCAGTGGAAGCACTGTACCAACTGAACCGTTTCCCCAGCCACCTATGTTTTTCTGTATTGCAAGATATCTGAGCATTTCAAGGACCCAGCCACCTATGTTTTTCTGTATTGCAAGATATCTGAGCATTTCAAGGACCCGTGGGCCCCATAAGACTTAGGAAGCAGGCTCCTAACGAGCAGCAGCTGGTAGCAGCTCCTTTAATGAGTTGCCTAGGTTAGCCAGCACCTGTGTCCCCTCTCTTCCGCCTAGGCTGAAGTCACCAGGAAAGGGGTGGGCTGGAAAGCTCAGGCCTGGCTGGGAAGAGATGATGCAGAGAGTTCCATGTGATAACTCTGCCCAGCTTACCCTGTGCTCCTCTTACTTTAATTGTGGGTTTCAGTGTCTGGCTACAGTGCCTCTTCAGAATACAATTGAGGTTTATTCTCCGGAACCCCTGGGCCCTTTACTGTGAAGGAATATAACCGACAGACCGGCCACTGTGGTATTGAATACGAGCCAGAGGACTTCCCTTTGACCCTCATGAACCATAGACTCCAGTGTGGACAGGCTATTTTGTGGTCTTAGGTGTTACCTGAAGAATGGGGGTTTCTTCACAAGACAGGCCATGAATTAAGGTCTGACTCACCGGGAACACTCAAGTACTGCCTTTCTGCTGTGTATTGTTTTCAAGCTGTCGTTTCTGGTGGGTGGTTTTGTTGTTTTTGTTTAGGAGGAGGACAGGAACCAAACACATGCTCATCTGTTTTCCAGCTGTTGTTTATGCCACTTTCCTGGAATAGTCACAAGGTCTTTTTTACTTTTTCTTTTTTGAGACAGGGTCTTTCTCTGTAGCCCTGGCTGTCCTGGAACTATGTAGATCATGGCCTTGAATTTATAGAGATCTACTTGCCTCTCCCTTGAGTACTGAGATGAAAAGCGTATGCCACCATGCCTAGTCACACAAGATCTTTTTTTTTTTTTTTTTTTTTAATGTGTGGGCTCTCTTCCTGGACTCTTTTCTTTTTTTAAGATTTATTTATTTTGTATACAGTGTTCTGCCTGCATGTATGTCTGCAGGCCAGAAGAGGGCACCAGATCTCATTACAGATGGTTGTGACCCACCATGTGGTTGCCTGGAATTGAACTCAGGACCTTTGGAAGAACAGCTAGTGCTCTTAACCTCTGAGCCATAAATAAATAAGTGAGCAAGCAAATAAATAACAGTTATGTACAACCACAGGTTTTGTTGGAAACTAATTATATACAGTACTGATGTAGCTCTGTTTTCTGAATGGAATGCAAGCAGTGGAGAGAGAAAACATCTATGTCCCTTGGAAGCAATGACACTGACATGTGTACTGTCCCATGAACTCATCTATACCCCCATACTATTGATTGAATCCTTTGAACCACATTCCACCCAAACAGTGGTGACTCATACCTTTAATCCCAGCACTCCAGAGGCAGAACTCTGAGTTTGAGGCCACCCTGGTCTATAAATAAAGTGAGTTCCAAGACAAGCTCCAAAGCTACACAGAAAAACTTTGTCTCGGGGGAAAAAAAAAAAAGTGTGCCTGCTCCAGACTCTAGTTATCTGTATCATTTTTATCCCTAAAATTAAATGTTACGTCTGTTATTAGCACATGTATGTCATATACAATTTAAAAGTACAAAAGAGGACTCGAAATGTACATCAGTAGGTAGAGTTATTGCTTACCATGCGCAAGACCCTTTGCTTCATCCCAAGCACAAAATAACCAGTTGTATGGTACTACCTACCTATAATCTTAGCACTCAATCTAGAGACAGGAAGATCAGATGTTCAAGACAGGAGGCTAGAGAGATGGCTCAGTAGTTAAGAGTACTGACTATTCTTCTCGAGGTCCTGAGTTTAATTCCCAGTACCCAACTGTCTATGACTGTAGTCCCATGGGATATATTAACCTCTTCTGATATGCAATGTACTTGCAGACAAAACATCATATACATACATAAATATATAAATACTTTATTTAAAAATAAAGGAAATTTATTTTTTTCCAAAAACAGTTTAAGGTAATCCCTAGCTACACATCAAGTTCAAGCAAGCCAGGGCTACATGGCACCATGTCTTAGGGCAAATGTTGGTGAACACAAAAGGCTTACATTGAAAAACCTTGGGTCTTCTCTCAGTCCACTCCACCCCACCCCTTTTCAACCACCTGGGGCCATTAATACTACAGTGTCCTTGCAAGCTAATTGTATCTGCCCCACCACCAGCTAACCCCATCCTCCTGCTTCCGCCTCCAAAATGTAGACACTCCCAAGGCAGTTGCTACCATGCCCGTACCTTTTGTAGAAGTCATAGTCATAGTCTCTGGTTGAGAACATTGCTCAATATATATAGCACTTGCTGTGCAGGCTTGAGTTCAGATCTCCAGAACCCACATAAAGGCTGAATGTGACAGCTTTCATACATGAGATAGGAGGTAGAGACTGGAGGATGGTCTGGACTCTCATGGGCTAGTTAGCCTGGAGTATGCAACAGTGAACAGCAAGAGAGACCCTATCTCAAACAAGATGAAAGGCTGGGTTGTCCTCTGAACTCTATATACACATGCGCACTCTTGTGGAGTGGTAGTGTGTATATGTACCATCCTAAGTCACCGGTTACTTATGGTGAGTTCAGCTTCATGTTGCTAGAATTGTCATAATGTTCTTGTATATAAAACCAGCATCTGTCCTCTCCCTAAGTTCAAACCCCTACCTCACATTCCCAATAGATGTCTATTGTGTTACCACCATTCAGATCAGATAGGAGCTTCTTCTGCATCTCACCCAAACTAAGTCAGTGTTGCTGTTATCTTCTGTTGCCCAAACCAGAAAAATGTCCTTGGAGCCTCCTCCCCACACTCAAACCTGATGAACTTGCTTTCTCAAGTTTCTCCCATATCAGTCAACTTTCAGCT
The DNA here is from genome assembly GCF_903995425.1 of Onychomys torridus. Taxonomy (NCBI): domain Eukaryota; kingdom Metazoa; phylum Chordata; class Mammalia; order Rodentia; family Cricetidae; genus Onychomys; species Onychomys torridus. The sequence goes on from NC_050464.1 coordinate 8,599,301, forward strand.
TCTCTACAGGGTCTCATAGACTTCCCTGGGCTAGGCCTTCCTTCATCTCCTGGCTCGATGACCATACTAGCTCTTAGCTGTCTTTTTTTCTTTCCCAGATTATTTTTATGAGTGTTTAGCCTGCATTGTATGTAGGTGTGCCAAATGTATGGCTGCTGCCCACGGAGGTCAGAGGAAGGCATTGGATCCCCTGAAACTGTAGTTACAAACAGTTGTGAGCTGGGAACTGAACCCAGGTCCTCTGCAAGAGCAACAGGTGCTGCTCCCTCCCTCCTTTTTTTTTTTTTTTGGTTTTTCAAAGCAGGGTTTCTTTATGTAACCTTGGATGTCCAGGTACTCCCTCTGTAGACCAGGCTAGCCTTGAACTCAGAGATCCACCTGCCTCTACCTCATGAGTGCTGGGACTAAAGGTGTGCACCACCACCACCTACCCAGTGAAACAAGTGTTCTTAACACCTTGAACCGTTTTTCTAGTCCTCCAGCTGTGTTGAGTCTTTCCTCCCTCTATTCTGATTCCCACCCAGAATGCTCTCATAAAATCACAAATCTACTCATGTTGCCTCCATTCTTCCTGATGCTCTAGAATCAAAACTAAACTGATAAGTGGGTCCCATGGGGCTCTATATGGACTGTCCCATGCATTCCTGGCCAAGCCTGCTTGCATTATCTGTACCAGCCACAGTACCCTAGAGCCCAGCTTTGTCCACCAAAATCTTCTGGCAAGAATGCTATTTTCTCCAGGTATCAATGACAGCTTGTTAAATCCCTGATTTTATCTTCTCAAATGACCCTTGCCTTCCCTGACAAAGCCAGAGCTTTTATTGCTGTGCTATACTGCTCAGAGTTACAGTTTCCACTTACAACCATGATCATGCTCAGAGTTACAGTTTCCACTTACAACCATTTTCATTGGATTAGTGTTTTCTTATGTTCTTGTTATTAATATAAGATACTTTGTATAAACTAAACGGTGATGATGTTTGTGTGCACATATATGCTCCAAAAGCAAATACTTTCCCAACCCAAATACCTCCCATCTCCAAAGTAACAATGTTTTTCAATTTGTGTTTGTAATGAAGTGAAACCGTGAATGGTTACGTCCATGTTTATGAATGATAGATGACAGAAGGAATGTCCCCCTGGTGATCATATTCCAGACTCAGTTCTGTACCAAAAGCCCAGCAAGAATAATTGTAGAGGGTGAGTTCCTAACAGACACACCCTCAAACAGCCCACAGTATTTTAGAAGACTAGCCTGTGCCTTCTGATACTTCTCTCTTCTGCTGCTGCTCTGTCTTTAGAAGCAGACTTGCTCATTGGGACAGGAGCTCTCAAAGACTCAGAGTCCCAAAAAGCGCATTTCATAGACATTTTTGTGAATAGACACTTGTATGGCACCCACTCACCATAAACTGTATTTATATCTGTCTTCTGTCCCCAGGAAACCTGTAGGAAGTGTCAAGGACTCTGGAAAGAGCATAATGGCCTCACCTGTGAAGAGCTGGCAGAAAAGGATGACATCAAGTACCGGACATCTATGTGAGTAATGTGATGGCTGAACTGGCCCTGCAAGGAGCAGAGGGTTCTATGGGAAGTACCAGCTTGAGCCACCCCTGCACAGAGGAATCCTTGGCAGGACCCTAACCCCAGAGCCTATATCTTTGTTTCCACAACCTATTCATATGTCAGGTGGTACTATGGAATGTCTGGTTTGTATGTGTTTGATAAATATCAGGCACTCACTTCTCCTTACTGTCTATCCAGTAAGCAGGTACATACAACCACAGTTCCCCCTCCCTCCCTATCTTCTGCTCCCCCAACACCTTAGCCCCTCCTCAGAGGAGGTAAGGCATCCCTTGGCAAGTCAACAAAGTCTGGCATACCAAGTTTAGGTGGGCCCGAGCCCCTCTCCACTGCATCAAGGCTGAGCAAAGTATCCCACCATAGGGAATGGGTTCCAACAAAAGCCAGTTCATGCACTGGGGATAAATCCTGGTCCCACTGCCAGGGGCCCCACAAATAGATCAAGCCACACAACTGTTACCCACATTCAGAGGGCCACATTCATTTCAGTCCCATGCAGGTTCCCCAGCTGTCAGTACAGAGTCCATAAGTTCTCACTAGCTCTGGTCAGATGTCTCTGTGGTTTTCTCCATCATAATCTTGACAACCCCTTCCCCTCTTGCTCATATAATCCCTCCTTCCTGAAATTTCTAAATGTTAACATGAAAATGCAGTCACTTAAGTGCTAAAGAAGTCTGTTTCATTCATAAAGAATCCAGCTTTGCCAGGCTGGTGGGCTATGTCCCATTAGGTCACACTGACTCCTGACTCCCTATATGTGGTGTTATCCTGTGCGTAGTTGTGTATAGGAAAGGAGGAAGGAGATAGGTTATTAGGCAGGCAGCTTTTCCTCAAGGAAACAGCCTGGCACTGTATATGGCCTCGAGGTGGATGACTTCATTTTCAGCTTAAATATGGAGAATGGGCATGGGAGTTTGTTGCTTAGAAGGTGAAGTGGAGAACAACATTTGGGGCAGTTAGCAGTCTCTGGGTCTGCATTACCAATAGGTCCTATTGTCCTCACTTTGCAGTTGAGACAAGGAAAACCCAAGTAGCGTAAACACTGTCTCACGGGTAGTAAGTAGCATAGCAGGGACTTGAACGCATGTGGCTTCTGGTTGTTCTGTGTGTCATAACTTTGGTAGGTTCCAGATGTTCTCCTTGCAGATGACAAAGGAACCTTGTGAATGTGTTCAAAGTTCTGGACCTTACTTGAGTTAGGGAAATTCTCAGTGAACTCCTCTGATTGGGGGAAGAAGTAGTCAGACAAGAGATGCTTTGATTGTGGGCTTTTGTAAACATGCTGCCTTTAAAGCTGGAGGGAGGAGCCCTGAGCCAAGGAGTAAGATAGCTCCTAAAAGCTAAGAACAACTCTTACCCTGCAGCCCCCAAAGAAATGGAGACCTTAATGCTCAATATCAAGGAGCTGAATCTTGCCAACAGCCCAGCTATTCAGCCACCAGGGCCATGGATGTTTCTTAGGGAAACTGGTTGTTTTAGAATAGGCATTCCCATCCTGTTTTTGTATTGTTTTGTTTGTTTGTTTGTTTTTGGTTTTTTGTTTGTTTTCTGGTAGCCCTGGACACTTGGAGTATGCAGAACTTTGTCAGCTGGGCAGTTCTCTGGATCAACAAACCTATCAGAGTGGACCATCCAGTACAATGTCTTGTCAGTTCTAGAATCCTAAAGTGCCTCCCATTTGCGCTTCACTGTACATGGAAGAGGGTGGAGATACACAGCACTCACTTGCTTTTGGGAAGGCTGTTCTGAGACAGACCTGGCCTGCCAACCACTAGAACTTTGTAGAGATGGCACACGCCACTGTCCCATATCAGTGCATTCTAGATCACCTGCTGCTTCTATTCATCAGGTCAGATCTGTCTGTGTGTCACTTGAGTCACAGACTGGTATATTGTCTTGGTGGGTGACAAATAAGATCCTTGTCAGCTGCTATTCTCTTGCATTGAACAAAAGAATAAAAGCATTTTCCATATCAGTAGCTATGCGCCAGTTGCCAGGAGCTGTTTATTGTACAGTAAGAATAGCATCTGGAAGAGCAGCTGCGGTTACTCAGTACCTGATGAGGCATCTGCAGCATACCTGACATACTGCTCTCCTAGGCCCATTCTTCTGTGCATGCCACACAGAGAAGTAAAGAACCTGGAAGGATAACCAGCAGTCCAAACCTTGAAGTCAGTGGTGCCTACAGTTTGTAAGATGCCTGTGGGAGTTGGGTACTGGTTTTAGGTAGTTTTAATTTACCCTCCTTGCCGTGAAACCCTTCCTCCAATGACCTGGGGGATCCTGCTTGTTGCCAAGTAGCAAAAATAAGAAAGCTCAAGGTATACAGAGGGAAATGTTATGAGGTCTGGGAACACTGGCAAGACACTATTCTGACCTGGGTATGGTGGCACAGGCCTATAATCCCAGCACTTAGGAGCCTAAGGCTGGAAGAGTAGTTTGAGTCTACACTAGGTTACAGAGTAAGACCCTGTTTTAAATATGCGCGCGCGCGCGCGCGCGCACACTGTACACACACACACACAGAAAAACTGTAGAAGGCTACGTGTAGAACATTCGCCAAATTTACATTAGGCTTTGGGTATAATTGAGTTTCTCTTAAAGATTCATGTACTAGAAGCTTTGCCCCTAATGTGGTGGGTTGAGGTCGCATGACCTCTGAGAAGTGGGATCTCTTGGGATGGTGGTGGTACCTGCCTTTAATCCCAGCACCAGCAGAGACAGACAGATCTCTGTGAGTTCCAGGACAGCCAAGGCTACACAGATAAATCCTGTCTTGGGGGGGAAAAAAAGAGTGTATTTACTAGACGGTAATTGGGGTGTGTGGGTGGGTACTACCCTTGGACAAGATTAATGTAGCTCTCACAGAACCAAAGTCGTCCCATTAGAACAGGCTGCTTCAAAAGAGTAAGGTGGTAGAGGCACATACCTCTAATCCCAGCACTCGGGAGGCACAGGCAGGTGAATCTCTTGAGTTCCAGGACGGCCAGGGCTATACAGAAAAAACCCTGTCTGGAACCCGTCCCACCCCACCCCCCAAAAAAGGCAGTAAACTGAAACTGAGGCTGTGGAATGTGGCTCAGTGGTAGAGTACTTGCTATTGTATGCAGGAAAAAGCAGGAGGACCTGCCTAAAGGTCAAAACTAGCGTTGGCTGTATAATAAAAGAACAGTCTCACAAAACTGCAAATTAAAAAAAAAAAAAAAGCCCTGCCCTGCATGATGGTGCATACCTGTTATCCAAGCCATAGGGAGACAGAGGCAAAGATTATGACAAACTCGAGACCAGCCCTACGTAGACCCTCTCAACTGAAGGGGAGAAATAAACGTGATCTCTTCTGCGAGTTTCTCTGCTATGAGCCATCCACCTCAAGATTGTCACCACAACCCAGTAGATATCATTGTATTCTTGAACTTTTGAAACTATGAACTAAATAAACTTTTTTAGTTAGTAATTGCCTAGACCCAGGTAGTTTGTTAGAGCAGTGAATCTGAGTAAAATACACCTTAACTTTGTAATAATGAAAGCTATGGTAACTTTTGTTTTGTTTTGTTTTGTTTTTTTGAGACAGGGTTTCTCTGTAGCTTTGGAGCCTGTCCTGAACTAGCTCTGTAGACCAGGCTGGCCTCGAACTCACAGAGTGCTGGGATTACAGGCATGCGCCACCACCGCACCACGGCCTCTAAGGTAGCTTTTTTTTTAATTTTTTTTTTAAATATGTATAGATATTTACCTGCGTGTATATATGTGCACCTGTGCATGCGTGCTACCCAAGAAAGTCAGGAGAGGGCTTTGGATCTCCTAGAACTGGAGTTTTGGATGGTTGTGAATCAAAATGTAGATGCTGGGAATCAAACCCAGTATCCTCTTCAATAACAAATGCTCCTAACCACTGAACCATCTTTCCAGCCCCATCTACTTTTTTAAAAGTTCACTTTCTCTATCTTACAAATATATTTAAGCATCCAACTGGTGTTGCAGCTCTGCTTAGATATGTGAGGCTTGAATGGGATCTTCAGCAGCACAAATTTATTTCAGGTGTCCACAGTAGAAATACTAGTGAGTAAACACCCAGTGGTTTTCAGCATTTTGCCATACTTGCTTTGTCTGTCTGTTGTGTTTGTTTAAAGCCCTGTGTATTTTCAAGCAAATCTGTCCTTGAAATCGTGTGTTTCAGCCCTAAGTACTTAGCTCTTAGCATTTGCCCCTGTCATCATTAACAAAATTTGGCAGTAAGTCTGTGATGTCTGTTGCCAGATAGACGGTCCCCCAGTTGTCTCAAAAGAACTGCCAACAGATCAAGTCCGTAGAAGGTCTGCTTTTCCCATGAGCTCACCACAGAGCCCCGCTGGCCCCAGATCCACAGTCTTCCCATCTCTGCCTCCCAAGTGCTGGCACAGTATACCATGTTGGTGACTTCTGACAAAGACATTGGCCTGCAAAATACCTTCTGACATTGACTGCTTTCTCATGGTCTTATCAAACTTCTTCCCTCCTTGTATGTCCTCTGGCCTAGAGTCAGGTCTGAAGTGTCATTGTCAGGTGGCTTTAGGAGTGAGGAGATTTCCCAGAGGAGCTAAGCTACTTAGTGTCCATCTGGTCCACCATCAGATGCTCCTAAACAACATTGTTAGGTCCAGACGCGTTGGAGTTGATGGCTACATGGTGAGTAGCTTTAGCAGAAAATAGGCTAGGGTTAAAACGTGCTAGGCAGGGTGGCCTACCCCCACAGTTCCAGCATTCAAGAAGTGAAAGCATCAAGATCAGAAGTTGTTGTGTGATGCATGTTAATCTCAGTGAGTTCCAGGGCAGCTTGGTCTACAGCGTAAGATCCAGATAGGATTACACAGAAAAAACATTCTCAAAAAACGCAAGGCCCTGGGTTTGATCCTCAGCTCCAAAAAAAAAAAAAAAAATCAGTTGCCATGTGAACTTTCCCTGGAGAGGTGGGAGTAAACATCTACTCACCCTAGAAAGGACCAACTTAGGAAACAAATAAATTTATTGGGCTTGCATATACACAGGGGTAATCCCAAAACAGCCATCCCACCAAAAGTCTCGCCTGAGAAGCTACTTCCTGCAGCTGCATAAATGAATTCCATCCTTTCAATTAGGCTTCTGTCCTCGTTTTCTGTTTTGTTTTATGAGACAAGTTCTCTCTATATAGCCCTGGCCAGCCTTAAGCTCGCAGAGACCCTCCTGCTTCTTCATCCCCTGGGCTGGAATTAAAGATGTGTGCCACCACACCTGGTTCCTGTCTATGTACTCTTACACTCCCAAGACTTTGAGACTATTTGCAGTGTGGGCAGAATTACATAGAGATTAGAGGAAGGTGAAATCTCGGTTAGCGTCCTCTGTGGGTATTCACGGCTACCAGATGAAAATAGTGACAGCTGCTATGCTCAGAGGACAGCTTTCTTTTTTAAGGGTGTGGGGATAGTAAGACAGTATTTCTCTATGCAGCCCTGGCTTTCCTGGAACTTTCTAAGTGCATCAGCCTGCCTTTGCCTCCCAAGTACTGGATATAAAGTTGTACATCACCATGCCTAGCAAAGGACAGTATTTTTATACAATGAACTGAAGACCAGAATGGAAGAGGAAAGACTCTCAAAAGAAAGGAAAGAAAAAAGAAAACCACTGCAGTAGTCCAAACTACAGTTAATAGAGCCTCAAGGGATCATGACACTGAAGCGGGCGTGGGTTTGGGTTTGATGGTGGTAAAAGTAGTGTGTTTTGTTTTGTTTGCTTATTTGTTTGTTTTTTGAAATAGGATCTGTACATAACCCTGACTATTTGGAACTCGCTATATAGAACAGGCTGACCTTGAACTCTCCAGATCTAGATCTACCTATGCTTCCTGAGTGTTGGGATTAAAGGTGGATGGCACTGTGCCTGGCAGGTTTAGGAAATCTTTAAAGAGATAAATTGGCAAGGCTCTGATAGATGGGAATGTGAAAGAAGATGGACCAGGACTTATGCCAGGTGCATGAACTGGCTTATTGGAGCCCATTCCCTGTGGTGGGATACCTTTCTCAGCCTTGATACAATGGGGAGGGGCCAGGCTCTCCTTCAACTTGGTACGCCAGACTTTGTTGACTACCATGGGAGGCCTTACCCACTCAGAGGAGTGGATGGGGGTAGAGTGGGAGGGAGGTGAGGAGGCGGGAGAAGGGGAGGGAGGGGGAACTGAGATTGGTATGTAAAATGAAAAAAAATTTTAATAAATATATTTTTTAAAAAAAGAGATAAATTGGCAAGGCTCTGATAGATGGGAATGTGAAAGAAGATGGATTCAATAATGATTCTCAGGATTCTAGCTTGAGTGACTAAACCATCCTGCCTAACAAAAGCAGGGTCAGGTTTCACATGTGAACACAGGGAATCAGCCTCATGACTTATCAGAGTTTTTTTCTTTAAAAAAAAAAAAAAAGTTTAATACACTCAAAGGAAAATGATGCTGCTAAAAAAGGTTGTGTATGGAGCTGAAAAAAGTATACCCTTCACACTAAAGCAACAATTTCCATGTACAGTATTAAAAATACCCAATTTTCAGCAATAATTTACAAGGCATTCAAAGAAACTAGGGAAGTGTGGCCTGTTCACAGGAGGAAAAGCTGTCCTTAAAAATCTTTTGTCTTGCTGGGCGGCAATGGCGCACACCTTTAATCCCAGCACTTGGGAGGCAGAGCCAAGCACATCTCTGTGAGTTTGAGGCCAGCCTAGTCTACAGAGCAAGATCCAGGACAGGCACCAAAACTACATAGAGAAACACTATCCAAAAATCAAAAACAAAACTTTTTTTTGTCAGAGAGTAAAAAGAAGCCATGGACAGAAGAAACTAGTTCTACAGTGAGTGAGCAAGTGGAGAATATCAAAATAAAAGATTATGGAAAGATACCATTGAAAATTACAAGAGCTACAGTAAAAAAAAAAAACTATGAAAATGTAATAACAGATTTGAGCAAAAGAATGAATCAGAGAGGGCTAGTGGTATAACAAAATTAGTAAACAGTCTACCCATATTGAATTCCCAGCACTCCATAAAACTGTCTACAATGGTACGTGCCTATTCTAGCACTTAGGCTGTCAACACTGGCTGATCAGGAGTTCAAGGTCATCTTCAGCTAAATAGCAAATTTGAGGCCTTCATTAGACTTTGTCTCAAAAGAAAAGAGGGGCGACACAGAAAAGACCAACAGAAGTCTTAACCCACCCTCAGCTGGTAGGCTAAAGGCAATTGAGCCATTCCCTTCCTTAACGAGCCTTACTGCAAATTGGAGTCCTTGTAAGATGGTATCCCGAGAGCAAATGGAACTTGAGTTTGTAAATTTATAACTTTCAAAGCCAATCGAAATGTATATAACTATTGATTTAAATTTGTCATGCCCAATAGACTGAAAGATTAACTAACTGTAGTAGCTACTTTTGCTGCCAGGGTCTCCACTGTGCTAGCTGTAGTAACCAATTATGAAATGGCAAGCCCAGCACCACTTAGAGATCTTTGGCAACTCTGCAGCTCTGACACGATTGAGCCTGTATGATAACAAGTATTCAGAGATGAGTAATGCCTGGGGGGCGCTCACCAACCTAAGACAGAGTGCCTGTGAAGTCTAGACAGGTGTCTCCATGACGGGTAAGGTGACCTGACATCCCACAACCTAAGTCAGAAGCTCATTTTTTAGTAAAAGGGGGGACCTGTAGGTCCCTGACCCCCCATACCTCCCCCCCACACACACACACACCCTGTTTTGGGTAACTGTTGCCTTGCTTGCTGACCTTGAGTTTGATATCCTCCCTATGCTAATTCCCTGCCGGGTTCCACCCTCTTGAATGCTTAAGGGAAGCTCCTTGTCTGTGTATCCAGCATATTGGGCGTTAACAGCTTAGATGCAAGATTGTAAAACATTGGAAGCGAACTTCTGCCCTCCCGGGTTCTCCCATTGTGCTGTAAGCCTGTATTTAAGACCTCCTTCCTACTTCAGTAAACAGCGTTGGGCATTCAAAAAAAAAAAAGGAAAGAAAGAAACTGAAGACAGTGATGCTCTAAAACAGGAAGTGGTGATGGTGTCATGGGCCTATGAGGATGCTGGACTAAAGTCTATCAAATTGTGCAAACAGGAAAATTGTATACTATGTGAATTATCTGTCAATAAAGATCTTATAAAAATAAATAAAACGAAATAAAAACCAAAAGGAAAGAGAAGAAAAGAGGGGCTCAAGAGATGGCTCACTGGTTAACAACATTGGCTATTCTTTCTGATGACCAAATAGAGATCGAATGCAGCTAGAGAATATGGTCTAACCCAAAGACAGATCATTTCTTTAAGAAAATGAGGGAGTGATGCACAGTCACTAGAGTGTTCGATTGCATTAGTCATCAGAGAAATACAAATTAAACCTTAGCAAAGAAACTGTTGAGGTATCTACAGCCAAAATGATTGTTTGGTTTTGTTTCTGGATAAGTGTGGGAGGAGTGGTATGTGTTGTATATGTACATATTTGTCTTCAGCTCTTTGTTGTTTTGAAAAAAAAAAAAAAAACTTTTATTTGGACTGGAGAGATGGCTCAGCATTTAAGAGTACTTACTGCTCTTAGGGTGACAATTGTTGTAATGAAACACCGTGTCCAAAGCAACTTGGAGAGGGAAGGGTTTTGTTTTTTTTTTTTTTTTAATTTATTTTTCTATTACCAGCTTGATACAGTATAAATTCTTATCCTAATAGTGAAATGTTTGATTGAGGCTTGCCCAGTAATTGAGTAAAACCAAAACTTATTATAAGCCACAGTCATCCTAGGGTCCCCCTGCTATATAGCCTCCCTGGTTCTGTGGGTTGCAGTCTGATTGTTCTTATATCTAGAATCCACTTATGAGTGAGTACATACCATGTTTGTCCTTCTGGGTTTGGGTTACCTCACTCAGGATGATTTTTTCTAGTTCCATCCATTTGCCTGCAAATTTCATGCTGTCATTGTTTTTCTCTGCTGAGTAGTACTCCATTGTGTATATGTACCACATCTTCTTAACCCATTCTTCAGTTGACGGGCATCTAGGTTGTTCCAGGTTCTGGCTATTACGAATAGTGCTGCTATGAACATAGTTGAGCATGTATCTTTGTGGTATGGTTGAGCATTCCTTGGGTATATGCCCAAGAGTGGTATGGCAGGGTCTTGAGGTAGACTAATTCCCAATTTTTTTGAAAAACCGCCATACTGATTTCCACAGTGGTTGTACAAGTTTGCATTCCCACCAACAGTGGAGGAGTGTTCCCTTTGCTCCACATCCTCTCCAACATAGACTGTCATTAGTGTTTTGATCATAGCCATTCTGACAGGTGTAAGGTCTTATCTCAGAGTCGTTTTGATTTGCATTTCTCTGATGATTAAGGATGTTGAGCATTTCTTTACATGTCTTCCAGCCATTTGTGATTCTTCTTTTGAGAATTCTCTGTTTAGCTCCTTAGCCCATTTTTTAACTGGATTGTTCAGTATTTTGATGTCTAGTTTCTTGAGTTCTTTGTATACTTTGGAGATCAGTCCTCTGTCAGATGTGGGGTTGGTAAAGGTCTTTTCCCATTCTGTAATGTGTGTGTGTGTGTGTGTGTGTGTGTGTGTGTGTGTGTGTGTGTGTGTGTGTGTGTGTGTGCGTGAGTATGGTGGCACATATATACAGGCCAAAGGACAATTTGCAGGGATCAGTTCTTTTCTATAATGTGGGTCTTAAGGATTCAATGTCAGAGATTCTCGGTTCCATCTCTTAGATTCAGTTGGTTATGATTGTTTCTGTAGTTCCTGTTCGTTTAGTCAAGATTTCTATTTCCAGCATTCCCTCAGTTTGTGTTTTCTTTATTGTCTCAATTTCAATTTTCAGATCTTGAATTGTTTCCTTCATCTGTTTAGTTACTTTTTCTTGGCTTTCTTTGATTTCTTCCAATTTTTGTTTGTTTTTTTCTTACATTTCTTTAAGGGAATTTTTAATTTCCTTTTTAATGGAGTTTTTCATTTCCTCTTTAAGGGCCTCTATCATCTTCTTAAAGTCATTTTTAGGATTGATTTCTTCTGCTTCTTCTGCCTTGGTATGTTGAGGTCTTGCAGGTGTAGAGTCCCTAGGTTCTGATGGTGTCATGTAGGTCTTGATGTTGTTGCCTGTATTTTTGCATTGGTGTCAGTGCAGGCAGTGTCTGTGTCTGAAGGTGCCTCTCTTTCTTGTTCAAATTGTTAGTCTTGGTCCACTAGGAGTTCTTGGTTACATCGGTGCTGTTGGGCTCTGTTTCTTCAAGAGCAGCTTAGTCCAATCAGTGTTAGTGGGTTCTGTCTCAGGAAGCAGTTGTTCCTAGTTGGTGCAGGGTGTGTTTATGGTTTCAGTGGTGGTTAGGTTCATAGGGGTTGGTTTTTTGTTTATTGTCTTTTGGGGTTTTAGTTTTTTTGTTTGTTTTGTTTTGGTGGGGGACCAGGGAAGGGTAGCTGTCTGGTCCCTGGGACTCTGATGAGTAGGGCCTAGGGGCTAGAGACCTGATCTGCCAATGTGGAGATAGGGGCTTAGGATTCTGGTGATCTGGTTCAGTGGCTGAGCGGTGCCTTCTTTAATGTTCTCAGGTCAGGTTTTGCTCCTTCGTCAACTCCTCAGCTGATCTTGTTTCCTCAGACTGCAGACTGTAGGATTCTGAATCCTCTCCTGAATGGATCTCAGCTGAGCAGATTGTTTAGTAGGGTAATCCCACCAACACCCCCAAGTTGTTGGGTTTTGCAGGATCGGCAGCTGGGCCCTGGGTTAGCCTCAAACTGAGTGTTCCTATCCGTTCTGGTCACGTCTCACGGAGATGGCTCCTTCCCTGGGTGCTGAGGTTGAAGGCGTCCCTGTTCCATGTTCTTATTCTCCTTGTTTTCACTAACTCTTCCGCGTGTAATGGTTCAGTTTCTGGTCTTTATTAAAACTGCGTCTCTGCCACCGCTCATCCTGCCTCTGCGGCCGCTCTGAGAGAAGGGTTTATTTGGCTTTCGCTTCCACATTCATAGTCCATCCATCACTGAAGAAAGTCAGGACAGGAACTCAAGCAGGGCAGGAACCTGGAGGCAGGAGCTGATGGGGGGGGGGGCATCAATCACTAATTAAGAAAATGCCATACAGGTGGGTCTTATGGAGGCATTTTCTCAATTGAGGTTCCCTCCTTTCAGATGACTCTAGTTTGTGTCAAGTTGATATAAAATGAGCCAGCACACTCTTGCAGAAGACCCAGGTTCATTTCCCAGCACCCACCTGGTGGCTCACAACCATCTATATAACTCTAGTCTGAGGGGATAAGACGTTGTTTTCTGGGGTTGGGGATTTAGCTCAGTGGTAGAGTGCTTGCAAGCACAAGGCCCTGGGTTCGGTCCTCAGCTCCGGAAAATTGAAAAAAAAAAAAAAATCAAAAACATTGTTTTCTCAACTTCATGGGCACCAAGCATGTACATGTTGCACACACATAGGTGTAGGCAGAACACTCATACAAAGATTGAGTTAAAAGCCCTTTAAAAAATATTTATGTGCTCGGCATGGTGGGCACACCTTTAATTCCAGTGCTAAGGAGACAGAGGCAGGTGGATTTCTGTGATTTAGATGTCAGCCTGTCCTACATAGCAAATTCCAGGCCGGCCAGAACACAAAATGAGACCCTGTCTGTCTGTCTCTTTTGGTTTTTTGAGACAGAATTTCTCTGTATAGCCCTGGCTATCTTGGAACTCACTTTATAGTGCAGGCTGGCCTCAAACTCAGAGATCTGCCTGCCTCTACCTCCCAAGTGCTGGGATTAAAGGTATACACCACCACCACCCAGCTAAGACCCTATCTCTTTTTGAGTTAGGGTTTCCTATTGAACCTAAAACTCACCAATTCAGCAAGACTGGTTAGCCAGCAAACCCCAAGGATCTTCCTGTCTCCACCTCTCCAGTACCTGGCTAAGACACGTATACTGTACTGCCACACATCTCAATTCAAGTCATGCTTATATATGGCAAGCACTTTACCAACTGAGCTATTACCCTATTTCTTAATTTTTTAAAGAAGTTGTCCTAAGCTAGTTGTGGTATGCATTTATAATCCCAGCACTTAAAGAGGTAGGTGGGTCTCTGTGAGTTTGAAGTCTGCCTTATCTGCATAGTAAGATCTTGGCATGGGGGGGGGGTGGAACCACAAAGATTACTTCCTGTTATCCTTGGGTAGTGAAGCACAAGCAGTGGCAGAATCGTGGGGTGTCAGCTTGCTGCACAGAGGATGTCCCTGAGTCTTCCTGTGGAACATAGCCTGCCTCAATTAGGCTGCTCTTCCTGTCCTACTTCTGAAGCACGTCCTGTGGGACTCTTTCCTGCCTAGATCACAGTCTTCTTGCTGGATCATTCTAACAAAAGAAGCAACTATGGCTTCTCAGTTTCATCCAGCAGCACATTCTCTTTTTTGGTATGAGCCTATTCTTGCTTTTTCTGGTTTGTTTTTGTTGTTGTTTTGGTTTTTCAAAACAGGGGTTCTCTGTGTGGCCCAGGCTGGCCTAGAACTCAGAGATTTGCCTGCCTCTTGCCTCCCAAGTGCTAGGATTGAAGGCATGTGCCACTACATCCTGGCAGAACCTTGAGTCTTAATGAGCAACATTGAGAAGTATATTCACAGTTGCTCAGTAAATAAATTCATCAATTCATGCACTACTCTCAGTTGGCAGTAGTAATGAAGTCATTTTAAATCTGGTCTCTTGGGCGCACTCTTAAGCCCAACACAGGAGGCAGAGACAGGCAGCTCTCTATGAATTTGAAGCCAGCCTGGCCTATGTGGTGAATCTCCAGGCCAGCCAAGGCTTAGTGAGACCCTGATTCCAAAAAATTAATTGATTAAGCTTGGTCTTTTGGTTCAAAAAAATTTAGAAATCATGTGTTCTTCTGTAACTTGAACTAGGTATAAATTCTTTCCAAGCTAAAGTTCTGCTTTCTTCATTTCAGGCCACTAAAAGACTGGGCCTAAGTAAGTAGCAGCCAGTTTTCTAATGCATATTACTATTTTTAGATACATGGTCTGATGTCTAGGGAGGAAACTGCAGCAGTGTTTAAATATCTGTAGTGCAGTGGAAGCACTTCCTGCCTAGACTCACCTCTTAGATTGCACACTGAACTCCCTCACTGGTTCATCTTGTAGCTGGCCACCCTTTGTCTCAGTAGCCTGTTCTGACCCCGCCTCCCTTCCCTCTGCCTTTTGAAGGCCCTCAGTGAAACAGAGAAAGGTAAAAGGTGTTGGTTTATAATTGGAAGCAGCACTGTAAAAATACAAACACAACAAGAAGTTCCTGGCAAAAAGTAGCGTGCCCTCCTTGTCAGTTCAGATGGTTCTAGAAACAGTCTCACTTTGTGGGAACTGTAGCTGGAGTTAATCTCCAGTCCCACCCAGGCCCACAGCCACTCAGACCTAAATAAACACACACTTATATTAATTAAACTGTTCGGCCTAATGGCTCAGGCTTTTTGTTACCTAGTTCTTATATCTTAAATTAACCCATTTCTATCAATATATAAGTTACCACGTGGCTCGTTGCTTACTGGTACTTTACATCTTGTTTCTCATGGCAGCAGTTGCTAGCGTCTCCTGACTCAGCCTTCCACTTCTCAGAATTCTCTTCTCTGCTTGTCCTGCCTATACTATACTTCCTGCCTGGCTACTGGCTAATCAGCGTTTTATTTATCAATTAATCAGAGGAACACGTTCATAGCATACAGAAAGATATCCCCAGCAGGGAACTGAGTGTGAACTTTTGACATGCTCTTTCAACAGGGAAGTAGTAGACTGGCCATAGGATTGCTCATTCTCAGGCCAAGTGTTCAGAGGCCCAGGTTGTATAAGGTTTGGGTTCCCAGTTCTTAGGTACTAGCTTTGTGTAAATAAAATTTGGTTTAAGAAGCAGCTGAATTTAGCCAGGCGGTGGTGGCGCACGCCTGTAGTCCTAGTACTCAGGAGGCAGAGGCAGGTAGATCTCTGTGAGTTCAAGGCCAGCCTGGTCTACAGAGCTAGTCCAGGACAGGCTCCAAAGCTACAGAGAAACCCTGTCTCGAAAAACCAAAAAAAAAAAAAAAAGAAGAAGAAGAAGAAGCTGAATTTCTTCTCCGTGTTATCATCCTGTTGGATTTCTAGAATGAAGAAGTCATTTTTCTAAATGTTAAGTGCCAGGCATTGTGCCAAATATTTGGCTTTAAATCTTACTTGGATTCCAAAAACATCATTAGAATGTTATGCTTTCCCAATTTAAAAGTGAAAAAAACTGAGTCTTCTGGCAATTGGAAAATTTACCCAAGGTAATACAGTTGATAGTTCTCAGACTCCAAAACACAGGCCCTTTTCACTGTTTGGACATAACCAGAAGACTCAGTCATTACACATGGGGGAAAAATATATTCATTTCCATATTATTTTCATTTGCCTTCCCTATCAACTCCAGTTGTGCTTTTGTTTTGTTTTGTTTTTCTCAGAGAAGAAAAAATGACTGCTGCTCGCATTAGAAAATGCCACAAGTGTGGGACTGGCCTTATCAAATCAGAAGGCTGCAATCGCATGTCTTGCCGCTGTGGTGCCCAGATGTGCTACCTCTGCCGAGTTTCTATCAATGGCTACGACCATTTCTGCCAGCATCCTCGCTCTCCAGGAGCCCCTTGCCAAGAATGTTCCAGGTGCTCCCTCTGGACCGACCCCACTGTGAGTAGATGCATGGCAGCCCAGTTCCATATATGGGAAAACAGCCACACATTTCTGTAATGAAAATATTCTGTATATATGTGGCAGGTTCTGACTCACAGAAACATACAAGAAATCACATAAACCAATAATCACAAGAAAAACTGAGGGGCTGGGCCGTGCTTGTGCACGCCTTTAATCCCAGCACTTGGGAGACAGAGGCCTCTGTGAGTTCAAGGCCAGCCTGGTTAACAAAGTGATTTCCAGGGCAGCCAGGACTGTTGTTACACAGAGATACCCTCTCTCGGAAAAAAAAGAAAAGAAAAGAAAAACTGAGATTGTCATGAAAAAATACTCATCACAAGATACAACTAGGTGTGGTGGACAAGCCTTGTGGCTGTTCTCGGGAGGCTGAGGTAGGAAAATCACTGAGATCAACGAAGCAGCAGAGGTGAGCCCCATCTCAGAAAAAGTCTTGTGGGCAAATTCCTCTGGCCTTCTAGGAAATAAACATTTTCTCTGCCATCTGAAATGTTATACAGAGCAACGGAGAGTTACCAACAACACAGTAGTGCCACCAGAGCCCCACAGCTTTCACTAGAAAGAGTGCTGCAGGGATTGGGGATTTAGCTCAGTGGTAGAGCGCTTGCCTAGCAAGCAAGCACAAGGCCCTGGGTTCTGTCCTCAGCTCGGGGGGGGGGGGGGGGGGGGGTGCTGCAGAGTTATCAGGCGCCTCACAGAGAAACATGACCCCACACTTATAATTCCAACATTCAGAGGATGAGACAGGAGGGTTACAAGTTTAAGGCTATTTTAGGGGGAATTTGGGACCCTATCCCAAAAATTTAAAAAGGAAAGCAAAAACATTGGATACAATATCTTGGAGAAATGCAAAGGTAGCTTAATATCAGCAGCCTTTTTTTCTCTTTGTTTTTTCAAGGAAGGATTTCTTTATGTTTCCCTAGCTGTCCTGGAAATCACTCTGTAGATTAGAATACTTGCCTAGCACACAAGAGGCACTATGTTCAATGTCCAAAACCACAAAAGAATAATAATATAGGGGGCTAAAGAAATGGCTAAGCAATTAAGAGCACTTGTTGCTCTTGCAGAGGACCTGGGTTCAGTTTCTAGTAGCATATTGTGATACATCCCTGGCTCCAGTTTTAGGGGATCTGATGCAGCCTTCTGACCTTCGTGGGCACCAGGAATACACATGGTTTACAGACATAAATGCAGGCAAAACAATAATACATATAAAATCTTTTTTTTAAATCTTTTAAATAGCTGGGCAGTGGTCGCGCACACCTTTAATCCCAGCACTCGGGAGGCAGAGCCAGGTGGATCTCTGTGAGTTCGAGGCCAGCCTAGTCTACAGAGTGAGTTCCAGGAAAGGCGCAAAGCTACACAGAGGAACCCTGTCTCAAAAAACCAGAAAAATAAAAAAATTTTAAAAAATAAAATCTTTTAAACAATAATAGCATTAGAAGAATATTTTTATTTGGGCTGGAAATGTATATCAGTGTTAGAGTGTTTGCCTGGTATGCATGAAGCCCTGGATTCCATCCCTAGCAGCACATAAACCTGGAGTGTTTGTGCACACCTACACTCCCATCACTAGTAAAGTGAAAGGAAATCAGAAGTTCAAAGTCATCTTCAACTACATACAGGTTCCAGGCCCTCCTAGGCTATATGAGACCATCAACCCTGACTATCACAAGGTGGCTGGAGAGATGGCTCTGCAGTTAATAGCACTGGCCACTCTTGTAGAGGATGCATGTTCCATACCCAGCACCTACTTGTTGACTCACAACCTCCTGTAACTCCAGCTCTAGAGGTTCCTATACCCTCCCTGGCCTCTGAGGATGCTGCACACATGGAGTACACATACATACATGCAGGTAAAACACCCATACAGATAAAATTAGTAAATCTTTAAAAACAAAAGACAGCCAGGTGGTGGTAGTACACACCTTTTATCCCAATACTCAGAAGCAGAGATAGGCAGATCTTATGAGTTCGAGGCCAACCTGGTCTACAGACTGAGTTCCAAGATAGCCAAGACTACACAGAGAAACCCTGTCTCAAAAAACCAAACAAAAAAAGGATAGCTTTTCCTCCTACTGGGTTGCCTCATCCAACCTTGATATTTGTGCCTATATTACTGCATTTTGTTATGCCATATTTGTTTGACTGAGAAGCCTACTCTTTTCTGAAAGGAAATGGAAGAGCAGTGGGGAGGGGGTGGCAACTGGAAGGAGTGGAGGGAGGGAAGTCTGTGGTCAGAATGTATTGTATGAGAAAAGAATTTTTAAAAAGACCCTGTCAGCTGGGCGTGGTGGTACACACCTTTAATCCCAACACTCCAGAGGCAGAAATAGACAGATCTCTGAATTCGAGGCCAGCCTGGTCTACATATGAAGTTCCAGGACAGCCAGAGCTGTTACACAGAGAAACCCTGTGGTGGCAGGGAAGGGAGGGGGGGTCTGGGGGACCCTGTCTCTAAAAGAAAACTAGGTAGCTATGGCAGTTCACTCCTATAAATCTGGCACTCAGGAGACTGAAGTAAAAGTATTGCCTAGGCTACATTGCCTGCCTCAAAAAAAAAAAAAAATGTTAATTATGGAGTGATGACTGATTTATTGATTTCTTCAATTTGGATTTAGCTTGGTTTTTGAGGCTAAATCTCATATAGCATAGGCTGACCTCCACCTCTCAAGTTTTAGGATTATAGATGTGAGCCATTTCTTCATTCTTACTTTTTTTTTTTTAAGACTTATTCATTTTTATTTTATATGTATGAATGTTTGCACATTTATCCATGCACCACTTTTGTACTTGGTGTACCTAGAGGAGAAAAAAGGCCACCAAGAAGATAAAATTCCGTCTTGTGGCCCAGAAAGAATGCAGGAGTGGCTCACAGGTACTGAACTGTGGCAAGTGAGAAGGTTTGAGTGCCATTGGAGCCCCTGCATGGTGTTACAGACTACATTGTCTACTGTACAGTTTGGGAGGGAACATTAGACAGCTGGGATAGAATACTTGTCCAAACAGGAAGAAGTACCTCTAGAAAACCAAGATGATGACTATATAGAACAGAAGGTCTAACTTAGGACCAGACTAAGAAAAAACTGGTGTTTGGGCCAGTAAGATGACCCACAAAATAGGAAAGAGCTAAATTCCTAGGTTGTCCGCTGACCTTCACACATGCCCTGTGACAAGCACAACATACATAGACAAATAGTTTCTTGTTGTGGGTTTGGGGGTTGTTTGTTTGTTTGTTTGGGGGGGATTGTTTTGTTTATCTAGACAGGGTTTCTTTGTCTAGCCTTGGCTGTCCTAGAACTAGCTCTGTGGACCAGGCTGACCTTGAACTCATAGAGATCCACCTACCTCTGCCTCCAAGTGCTGAAACTAAAGGTATGCGCCACCAGTACCCAGCATAATGATAAAAGTTTTTCTATATAAGATCTTTATTGACAGATAATTCAGATAATTAAAAAGTTTTTTTAAAAGAATTGTCAGGGTTAGGGATTTAGCTCAGTGGTAGAGCACTTGCTGGCAAGCGCAAGGCCCTGGGTTCGATCCTCAGCTTCAAAGGAAAAAAAAAAAGAATTGTCAACTTAGGAGCTAGAGAAATGGCTCAGCAGTTAAGAGCACTCAGTGCTCTTACAGAGGACCCAGGGTTGGTTCCCAGCTCCCACATGGCAGCTCACAACTGTCTATAACTCTAGTTCTATTGAATCCAGCTTCCTTTTCTGGACTCCATAGGCATCAGGAACTAGTGTAGTGCACAGGCATAGCAAGCAGGTAACACATATGCATAAATAAATTAAAAAAAAAAAAAAAAAGAATCATCGCCGGGTGATGGTGGTGCATGCCTTTAATCCCAGCACTCGGGAGGCAGAGCCAGGCAGATCTCTGTGAGTTCAAGGCCAGCCTGGTCTACAGAGTGAGATCCAGGACAGGCACCAAAACTACACAAAGAACCCTGTCTTGAAAAAAAACAAAAAAAAAAAGAAAAAGGAAAAGGAAAAAAAAAAGAATCATCAACTTAGATTTAAATAACATTGGGCCTAAAATAGTGAGAGGGGCCAGTGAAATGGCTCAGTAGATAAAAGAGCTTGCTGCTAAGCCTGTGACCTGAGTTTCATCCTAGAAGCCATATGGTAGAAAGAGAGAACCAACTCCTTAAAATTGTTCTCTGACCTCCACATGTGTGTCTCACACACACACACACACACACACACACACTCACTAAAAATAGCAAAAGCTAATTGTGACTTAGCAGAACAGTTGCCTAGCACATATGGGAAGACCTAGGTTCAGCACCCAAAAATGAAAGAGAAAGTGTCTGTTTATAAACAGCTAGAGATACCTCACTCCCTCTGTGAGTCCAGAAGTGGACAGCCCTGGACTAGAGTAGCAGCTCACTAGGGATCAGTTGCTCCTAGCATTCTGTTTTACTATCTAGGAGTTTGTGTCTTTAGGATCATGTACTGCCAGTGGCTAAAATGGACAGGAAGCCTATTGAACTCAAGAATGTTACGCTTCCAGATAGACACTAATTTGTGTTGCCTCTGCTTTGGTTCCATTAGCAGAAATCTTAATCTTGTAGCCTCAGTAGCACCAGAGATAGGAACTTTGCATGTATTTTAGGTCAGGATGGGCCCAACTAATCTCCCTTTGCTCTGAGAGAGACAAATGTTCTGTGAGTCAACTCGGTTTACTGCTGGAAGAGATGGGTAAGAAATTGAAAAGAGTTACAGGAAGCAGAGAAGCTGCTCATGCAAAGCTGCCAACTTTCCTGCCTAACCACAGCCTGTTGGGGTTATGATACTGATATCTAGTACATGTAGGTGACATATTGCCTGTCAAAGTTTGCTTCCATTCGTAGGAACCATGTTGTTGAGGGATTGGGAAGGTGGCACCATGCACATTGAAGTAACATAACCAGCTTGGGGCAGCAGTGTACAAAGGGAGTTTGTTGTTGAGATGGGTTCTCACTGTGCTGCCTGTGTGGCCTAGGTAGACTTTAACTTGCAATCCTCCTGCCTAAGCCTTCCAAGTAACTAGGATTATGGCCACATGCATGTTCCCAGCAAGAACAGAAATTTGAATGTGTATCAACTAATATGCTAATGACCAGTTCAGAAAGGTCTCCAAAATTGCTCTGTAAAAAGATTGCACATATAGAACCACATTTTTAAATGGCTCAAAACTAAGATGTATGTCATATTTTATATGTGCTCAGATTAGAATAATACAAAGTATGCCATATGTATGTCAGTTTTCTCCCAAGTATGGAAAAAAAAATAAATGAAAGATTGACTTGTCGGAAAAGAGTTATATGGATAGCTGGGACCACAGACCAATTACCATAGGGCATGCTGGCAACCAGGACTGAGGACTGCAGAGCCAGCGTGGCATAGTAAAGGTGTGGCCTATTTCAGGGGTGGCTGCTCAGCTTGGCACTTAGTGTTGGTCACATGAGGCTGCTTAGAGTTGCCACAGCTTCCAGCTCCCAGAGCTGAAAATCTGTGCCTTAGTGTACAATCTTCTGGTTGTAAAAACTGGTGTTTACCCAAGTATCTTAAAAACTCTGTTCCAGCCAGGATTCTGTCACTCAAAGCAAAGGCCTTTTTCTACCATTGGTGCGGAAATGTGCAGTATACATATCACTAGAAGCAGCCAGGCCACTAGTTGACCACTCCAGTAGCCATGGATAGGGTGGTCTTGGAGGTTAACTTAAATATGTGTTTAAAAAAATCACGGACGGTAGGTGGTGGCGCATGCCTTTAATCACAGCACTTGGGAGGCAGAGCCAGGCGGATCTGTGAGTTTGAGGCCAGCCTGGTCTATAGCTCAAGATCCAGGACAGGAACCAAAACAACACAGAGAAACCCTGTCTGGGGGGGGGGGGGGGGGGATTTAGCTCAGTGGTAGAGTGCTTGCCTAGCTCAGCTAGTTCGATGCTTAGCTTAAAAAAAAAAAAAGTTTTGTCTGGTGGCAGTGGTGCACACCTTTAATCCCAGCACTTGGGAGGCAGGGAGGGGCAGGCAGATCTCCGTGAGTTTGAGGCCGGCCTGGGCTACAAAGCAAGTTCCAGGAAAGGCACAAAGCTACACAGAGAAACCCTGTCTCAAAAAACCCAAAAAAAATAATCATACCAGCCAGGCATGGTGGTGTGTTCCAAGATAGGCTCCAAAGCTACACAGAAAAATCCTGTCTCGAGCCCCCCCCCCCCAATCATACCACCCTCAGAGCCACCACAGAAGGAAAGCAGTGACTGTCTGGGGGCCAGACATGCCTTCATCAGTAATACATTGTTGGGAGCAGGTTCCTAAGGCTCATTGTGTCTGTGCTAAGTTGAGGGACCAACCTCACTCAGGAATTAATCTGGTGATGCAGCACCCAACCCAATGAAACCTCCTGCAAGCCTGTGCTCTATCTCCAAGGGGGTCCATGGAACAAAGCAGAGATTTTGTGGGTAGAAAGTATTATCTTCCCAAATTGCTGGTTGTGGGGAGGCAGCCTACAAAGGAAGGGATACACCTCAAGTAGTTAGGATATAGGCCTGGGCATTACGCCAACTCCTGCCACCACCTCTCTAGCTTGCATCTCTAGAGGTTCAGGAGGAAATGGAGTCTTTCCTAAGCTGGGGCTCTTTGTAGAGCTGTACTTCATCTCTACAAACAGCACAATGGGCATTGCCACATAAGACTGGGAGTTTAGTAGCCTGGGCTGTGCTTGGAGCCACACTGTTGCTCACTCACTCCTACATGGCTCCTTTTCCCCTACATTAAATTCTGTTTTGTACCTTGTCTGTCTGCCATAGCAGGTATCTGTCCTTGTTTTCTTGTTGAATTGCCATCTTGTAGCCTAAGGAAGGTTCTGTGGTCAGTCAGAGTTTGAAAAGAAGGTCAGGCAAATAGTAGTCTCCCTGATTCCTCTGAACCATAGTGGAAATTTTGTTCCACTTGTCCCATTCCCATCAAACCAAGGATCAGCCTGGTTTCCTTGATTCTCACCAGGAGACGGATTGAATTCCAACCCAGCATCTGCTGAGTCCTCCCAGAACACAAAGCCATTCAGAATCACCAGAGACAAAGCTTGCACTGTCCTGCTCCCAGCCTCTGCTTCATTAACCAGCAGGCCAGGAAGAAGCTCGCATTGTCAGCAGGGAATTGTTCCTGCACAGCTTGGGGTGAAGAGAAGTTTGAGCCCTTAATGACTAGAGGTGGCTTAGGAGCCTGAATGGACTCTGTGCTAAGGGCTCTGATGGTGAATAGTAGTTCTCTTTGTTTGCTACCACAAATACCTTGCCACGAGTATGCCAGAAACAAGTAATGAAGCAAGCTGCCTTCTTTAGGAAGAAGGGAAAACAAGAGCAATGTGGGACAAGGGACATAGCTCAGTAGTAGAGTGCTTGTATAGCTTGTACAAAGCTGTGTGTTCAGACCCCAGTGCTGCCCAAAAGAGGGGAGAGCAGGTGTTGCTGTGCAGTGGGGAATTGCAGAGACAGGACTGAATCGCAGAGTTGAATACCCGACTAGAGCTGGGTTCACAAGGGCATCGCTTGGCAGGCCAGGCTCTAGAATAGTGAGGTTGACGACATGCTCTTTAAAACCCAAGGAAGCAGGGACTATATATAGCTCAGAGGTTGCCTAGCATATGGGAGGCCCTGGGTTTAATTCAAAATACCACCCACTCCCCAAAAACCAAAAGAAAATAAGTAAACATTATTATTAAAGGCTTGACATGGTAATGCATGTCAGTAATCCCAGCACTCACAAGGCAGAGGCAGGCAGGTCTCTGAGTTTGAGGCTGGCAAATAAATAAATAAAAAATATGTCCTAAGAGCTAGGTATCACATCATGCCTGTATGATCTCAGCACTTGGGAGACAGAAAAGACGATCACCAAGAGTTAGATACCAACCTAAGCTACAAAGTAAAACTGTCTCAGACCCAAAAACCCCACAAAGTCAGGTTTGCCTTGGGTTTGGGTTTAGGCCTTTTGACTGTAGTGGTGGTGGTGTTTTGTAATGCTAGAGATAGACGCCCGCCCCCCCCCCCCCCCAAGGCCTAAGACCTGTCAGGCTAGCATTGTACCACTAAGCTGCATTCTGAGCTTTGTTTTTAGTTTGGGTTTGTGGTGGTGGTGGTGGTGGTGGTGGTGGTTTGTTTTGTTTTGTTTTGTTTTGTTTTGTTTTGTTTTGTTTTTGAGGCAGGATCTCATTTGGCATTCCTACTTACTGCCTCATCTCCCCAAGTGCTGGGTGACAGGTGTGAGCCATCACACCAGACTTCTTTGAATATATGTGTTTGGAGCCTATTCTGAGAAAACACTAGGGCTTCCCTGCCAGTTCATGAGGGAGTGCCATAGCACCTGGTCATTAGGGTAGAAGGCTAGTCGTGAAACTACCACAATGTTTAGCTACCACCATGTATGTAGTGCTGTGGTGATGTGCTAAGGCACCTTTCTTGTCCTGGTTCCACTGATGAAACCGGCTGGACATTGTGGTTAATAAATAGTTACTCAGCTTCTACCCCTACCCCAGGTCACCTGTCCCCCGGCTGCCTTCTCCCCTCAGTGGCTATAGCATCTTGGAGACCCTGGTTCTAGTGACCCTGCAGAGACAGGACGAGGAGCTGCAGGAATAGTAAAGGCTGCAGAAGTGGATTTGAGAGGACTGAAAAGAAAAGATAGAAACCTAGCAAGGAGAGTTCTCTTGCATATCTTCTCTCTCTCTCTCTCTCTCTCTCTCTCTCTCTCTCTCTCTCTCATATTTCTATACATACAGTGTTCTGTCTGCATGTATGCCTGCACACCAGGTGAGGGCTCCAGATCTCATTACAGATGGTTGTAAGCCACCATGTGGTTGCTGGGAACTTTTTTTTTTTTTTGAGACAGGGTTTCTCTGTGTAGCTTTGTGTCTTTCCTGGATCTCACTCTATAGACCAGGCTGGCCTCAAACTCACAGAGATCCGACTGCCTCTGCCTCCTGAGTGCTGGGATTCAAGGCGTGTGCCACCACCGCCCAGCGGGAATTGAACTCTTAACATCTAGGCCATTTCTCCAGCCCCTTATCATTTTTCCTTAACTTTTTAAATTTTATTTTTTACAAAAATAAAAAGAAAGGCTTGGGATGTAGGTCAGTTTGTACTGACCTAGCATGCATGAAATGCCATTCTATTCTATTCCCCCAGACTGAGCATGATGGTATACACCTGTCATCAGTCCCAGGACACAAGATGGAGACAAAGATGAGAAGTTCAAGGTTGTCCTCAGCTACGTAATGAGTTCACAGGCATCCTGGGCTATATAACATCCTTGCCTTGGGAGAGGGGAGAGAGTGAGCCCCGTATCAATGGTCAGGTCACTGTTAGCCAAGGCCACGCCTATTTTTTTATTTTGTTCCGGTTTTTTGTAGCCCTGGCTGTCCTAGAACTTATTATGTAGACCACACTGTCCTCAAACTCAAAGAAATCATCTACCTTTGCCTCCCAGCTGCTGGGATTAAAGGCATACACACCACTATGTCCAGCTTATTAACCTTTTTTTTTTTTTTTTTTTTTTTTTTTTTAAAGCCTGTTCTCATACCTGGCTCTACACACAGGCCCTAGGCCTACAGACTCCTCCCCTTTGGCCTAGAATCGGGTAGTCTGACTGCAAAGCATGTACTATGGACTATCCCACCAATCACATAGTATAAAACCTCCCTCTTTCTCTGAACTGTAAGAGAGAAGAATCTCACTATAGTACATGGACCTAATCTCTTGGAGCCCTTACCATGTTGCTGTAAGTCTTCATCTGTAGAATTAAAACACCTAAAACAATCCCTTACCCAAAAAGCAATCAGCCTCCATGTCCTTCTTGAAACCTTCTAGCTAGCTGTACATGATGACACAGGCCTTTAATCCAGGCACTTGGGATGCAGAAGCAGGTGAGTTTGAGGCCAGCCTGGTCTACATAGCAAGTTCCAGAACAGCTGAGGCTACATAATAGAGACACTGTCTCAAAATTTAAGGGAGGAAAAAAAAGAAAACTTTCTACTCACTGTCTTCAATCACATTGTTTCTATAAGAAAATACAAAGAGAAGGGTGAGGAGAGTGGGTGTCATCATTTGAAGTGTCCGTGAAACTTCCCTCATAGTACACAGCACTATGCTTTGGGAACGTTAGGTAGGATTTTGACAGCATGGGAGGGGCATTGGTTTGCCACTTTTGCAGATTAGGAAAACTGTCTAGGATCCTGGACTTGGTGAAGCCAGAGTGAAAGCCCAGGTCTCCTGCCCATCAGGCTTCTTCCACAAAAATGGGAGATGTCCTAGAGGTGCCCACAGAGTCTTAGTCCTGAACCAGGCAGGCCTTGCAGTAATGTGGAGACTCACTGGCCTCCTTCCCAGCTGAGCAACTGCAGATGGTAGGAGAGGCCCTACAGCTCCACCTCCTTGGTGGGGTACTAGGTCACTAAAGGACTCTGTGAGGGTGGTCAGCAGTCCATTGATTCCCTGTGCCCATGCAAGTCATCTTCTGCAGAGCCCAGCAGGCCCTGCCTGGAGTCAAAACTTGATACATTCCACCTGCCTCAGGTCCTTATGGAGGAGGCACCCTAGTTAAATGCATTTGTATGCCTGGCTTCTGTGACTAAGAAGATGGCTGCTGAAGCTAAATGCTGGTCTGGAGCCTTGTAAACTTTGCTCCTCCCAAGCACATTGTCCATTTCCTTCTGCACAGCATGTGCCTCTCTGAGCTGGGCTTTCCTCACCACCCCAATTTCCTGTTGTAGGGAGACAACTGGGGGTGGGGAATAGGGGCTGCTGTTGTTCAGGCAGTCCCACAACTGAGCTGGGAATAATTTGAAACTAAATCTCTAGCCCTTTGGAAGCCCTCACAAAATCCTTGCAAGTTTATTAACAACAGCTGTGACCACACACATGACCAGAATCCTGGCCCCAGAATCATGGGGGGAAGGGGTTGGGGTCAGGCCGCTTCAGGCTTGCCTGTCACTTTTCTAGAGGGAGAGAGAACTAAATCAAGTCACCCGCGGTCACATGATCCTGGCCAGCAGGCAAGCAGGTAATGAGAAATCAGAGTCTGAGCTCATCGGGTCTTAGAAGACCTTAGCAGGGACAGCTCCGTGCCAAGTGCTCAAGCGCCCATCCTGGAATCCATGAGCTGTGACTGCTAGTGCCTGTTAGTAGCCGACCTGCAAAGACAGCCTTTGTCTTCTCCCCACTTGGAGTCTCTCTTCTGCAGTTTCTTTGTCCAGACCCCGCTGTGTGGACAGCTGTGGCACTTGCGGTTGAGGAACAAGCAAAGGTCTTTGCACTCTTCATAAAAACTTGTCTGGTGATTTCTGCCTCACTTCCTGTGAGTTTCTAAAACTGCTGGGTCCCTGCTTTCTCCCTCAGACTCTGTGCCCAGCTCTTCTCCCCACCCATCTGCCTAGGAGTCTAGCATGTGAAACAAGTTTTACCAGGGCCTTTTGTGTCCTGCTGAGCTCAAAGATTTCAAGGGTGGAAAATAAAACCTCTCCCACTCTTCTTAAGGGTCTTTATTGAAAGCACACTTTCTAGGATCTGCTGGGTGTGAGGCTCCACATTAAACCTTCATCTTTTGTCCTTTACCTTGCAGTTGGGGTGCCCTGGTCTACAGTGGGGTGCTTCATATATTTCCTTCTCCATTCTCACTGAATTCAGGTGATCTAAGGGCTGGCTTTTTTTTTTTTTTTTTTTCTTTGAGCTGAGGGTCGAAAGGGCTTGCTTCTTAAGAGTAGCTGTAGGTGTCAAAGAGGCACTTCATGATCACTTCCATGACAACCTGGTATGTCCTCCCCCTTTTTCCTTTGGGACTTTGTCTGTTTTGGTACAGCTTCAACACTGACCAGTATCCACTGCTTCCTATCAACTGGCCTTGCTCTTAAGAAAGGAACTCTATAGATACACATCTACACTTGCTAAGTAAGAAAGGACACAGGGAAAAACTCAGTTCAGGCCTGTAGCAGCCTTCTACAGCTCAGGGCCCAGGAAGAGCCAGGAGAGAACACTGAAGGACTCTTCCCCACAGTTGTCCCTGGCCAAGGCAGGCAGGTATAGATGGATCTCAAGATAGCCTGAGGTCCTATATAGAGCACTGGGGTCTGTAAGTCTAGACCTCCTTCCCTATCCCACCGCACTCTCGCTTGGGCTGGATCTCCGGCTTCAGTGCCCTCTTGGCTGTACCCTACCAGTCCCAATGTGTGAACATGAGCCATGGTGCAAGGTGGGAGGTACAGAGCAGCCGTCCAGTGTGCAATCTCAGTCAGTCAAGTCAGAAAAAAACATTGGAAATAAACCAAAATGTACCTAGGAGTTGCTTCTGGTAAGATATTACCAGTAGATGGTTGGTTTCTGCTTGTTTGTTTAAGGGTTTTTGTTTGCTTAAGGGTTTTCATTTGCTTGCTGATTTGTTGGATCTTGTTTGTGTTTTCAGAGCTGGAGATTAAACCTAGAGCCATGCTCATGCCATGGAACATTGTGCTATTGAGCTCTACTATCCACTCTCAAAAATTATGTGTATTTCTTTAAATAAGACCTACTTGAAGACCTAAACTTGGGGCTCTAGACCCAGACTTGGTATTCGCTTTGGAGACCAGGCTGGCCTCGAACTCACAGAGATCGACCTGCCTCTGCCTTCCGAGTGCTGAGATTAAAGGCATGTACCACCACTGCCCGGCCTGATTTTTTTTTTTTTTTTTTTTTTTTTTTTAAGATTTGCCTTTATTTTGTACGTATGGCTGTTTTGCCTGCATGTATGTGTGTGTAACACATGTGTGTTTGCTGTCCACTGAGATCAGAAGAGAGCATTGGATCCTCTGGAACCAGAGTGGCAGATGTGTAAGCTACCATATGGGTGCTAGGAGTAGGTTCTCTATAAGGGCAGCTAGTGCTTTTAAGTCACTGAGCCATCTCTCCAGCCCCTCTTTGTTATTTTTTATTGTGTATGTTTGTGTGCATATGTGCAGGTGCCCACAGAGATGTCAGATATAATGGATCTGTAGTTACTAGGTGGTTGTGAGCCTCTCCCTGCCCCTACCACCCACCGTGGGTACTGGGAACCAAACTCAGCTCCTCCTCTTTAAGAGAGCTTTGTGTGCTTAGCAACTGAACCATCATCTCTAGCCTGTATGTACTAATATCCTGGCCTTCTATAGCCAATAACTCAACCATGAACTGAAAGTATTTGGGAGCGGGGGAAATAACATTTGTTCAGAGAAAGACAGAACCTGAATGAAGTAGACTTCTGACTTGGAAACCATGGTTTGTGTGGCCAAGTGTTCAAAGCTGTAAGGTGGGATTGCTTACATAGAACTTCAGTGTGCCTTAATTTTCTCTGAAGTTATTAGGAATTACTAAATTTACCACAGACTTGCCTGTGATAAGTCTGATGGAGGTAATTCCTCAATTGAAGATCCCTCTACCTGGGTGGGAGTTAGGGTTAGACCACCAAACCTGGGTGTGAAGCCCCCAAAGTTGCAGGTGTTGAGTCATATCCACTACTTACCCTGTAACTGGCCAGGCAGGCTCCAGCTTCCTGTAAGTGACTCAGCCAAAAGAGCTGGAAGACTAGCTTGTCATCCTCTTTCCTCCCATTGTTCCATTTCCAGCAGCCCCACAGCAAGCCCTTTCCCAGTTTGCCTCACTCAGGTGGCCTAGAATGTCTCTGTAGAGCCTCCAATGTCCCATCTGTCTTCAGACCAAAGAGTCAGAATCAACCCTACACCCCAGTCTTCTCTTGTTTTTTTAACATTACTGATTTTTCTTCAGTTGTGATAAAGTTGCTGTGTCTCGTATGTTCCAGCCATTCTCAGTGACAGACACAACAAGGTTCTGTCTAGACATTCCCACCTCAGAGCATAAGCAATTGACCAGAAGAACCATGGCTTCAAAGTCAGAGGTACTATGTTTAGGCTCTACCTTGTTCTCAACAGATGTTATTTTTTTTTCTCCCAATTATTTTCCACCCATAATTGGCTAAATTAATGGATCTGCTTCTGTCCTCTCCTATACCTTTCATGACAGTGCACAGTGCATACATACTGGTTCACAAATGGAAGGACGGAAGGAGAATAACCCTGCCCTATGCTCTGTAAACCTTCAGGACGAAGGGACCTTCAGCATTCCTTATCTGTGTATTTTCTTCAAGAAAATTATTTGAGTGACCCTGAGATAAAAAAGGCATTCTTTCTTTTTTTTTTTTTTTTAAAGCATAAATATTTATTTGTAACAAAGGAGTTTGTGTACAGTGTTGAAAATCTACAACTTCTTGCTGAGCAGTAGTGGTGCACGCCTATAATCCCAGCACTCAGGAGACATAGGCAGGCAGATCTCTATGAGTTCGAGGCCAGCCTGGTCTCCAAAGCGAGTTCCAGGAAAGGTGCAAAGCTACACAGAGAAACCCTGTCTCGAAAAAAAGAAAAAAAAAAAGAAAGAAAATCTACAACTTCTTGTTAAATTCACATTTGCACTTCTCCTTTTTCAACAAACATTTATAATCATTGTTTTATACAGATATAGATATGTAAATACAACATCGAGTTCAGTGATCCTTCAGCATTTTCCACTTAAAAATTTTTTAACATAAAAACAGATTATAGGGTTGGGGATTTAGCTCAGTGGTAGAGCACTTGCCTAGCAAGTGCAAGGCCCTGGGTTCGATCCGATCCTCAGCTCAAAAAAAAAAACAGATTATAATTCCAAAGTCTAGAGTTATTTGAGACTGGAAAATATTTTCTCTGTAGAAAATAGTAAAAATGATAACATTTCCCAATAAGCCCTTAAAAAGGTATTTTTTAAATTTAATTATTTTTATTTTATAATTTAATTTTACATATCAGCCATGAATTCCCCTGTCCTTCCCCCTCCCCCCCCAAATAAAAGGCATTCTTGCCAGGTGGTGCTGGCAGATGCCTTTAATCTGAGCCCTCAGGAGGCAGAGGCTAGTGCATCTCTGGTTTCAAGGACAGCCAGGGGAACACAGAGAAACCCTGTATTGAAAAACAAAGAAAAGGTATTCTTCCTAGTCAACTTCAACCCAACCAAGTATGAACAAGTTACTTTCTCTGGACCTCAGTTTTGTGCTCTAAGAAAGTTAGAATGAATGAGGGTTGTTGTTGTTTTGTTGTTGTTGTTGTTGTTGTTGTTGTTGTTTTTAAACAGGGTGTCGTGTGGCCAGGGTTGGTCTCAGATTTGCTCTGTAGCTAAAGATGACTCTGAACTCTGATCATCCCATTTCCATTTCCAAAGTGCTGGGGTTCTAGGCATGTAACATCACACCAGACTTGGAATGTGTGATTTCCTGGTTTTTGTTGTTTTTCAAGGGTTTATCTGTGTAGTTCTGGTTGTCTGGAACTCACTCTGTAGACCGGGTTGGCCTCCTGCCTCTGCTTCCCCAGTCCTAAGATTAAAGAGAGGTATGTAACACCAGCACCTGTCTTGGGAATATGATTTCTAAGTTCCTTCTCTTATTTATTTGTCGGTGTTATTTACCAGGCACGAGAAAACACAAGGTACACCAGAACTTACTATAAGAGTTTTCTTAGGAAAGGGTGGAGGTTGGTAGACCTACCGAAAAGAAAGGGGGTGGGGAGAGCAGGAAGCCGGAAGACCCTGTTTTTATAGGTCACCTCACACATGTGCATGCATGGGTTTATGTAGGTAGCTAGGACACAATTATGTGACCACACTGTGCATGGATTATGTAGGATGTAAGGCCCAGAGTGACTAAGCAGTTTTCCTGACTGCTGACAGTGCATGCAGTCATGTGACTCCAGAAGTGGCTAGGAATAATAACACCTCCTACCATTCATTAGGAAGTATGGGCAGCACCACATTTAGGTGTTCAGGGATGAAGTGTTACTGTTAGTCAGGAAACCTTGTTCAAACTGTAAAGCTGCACAGAACTGTGTATGATATCGCATACTTAAAATCTCAACACTCAGGTTGAAGCAGGTATGTTGCCATGAGTAT
Organism: Onychomys torridus; assembly: GCF_903995425.1. Taxonomy (NCBI): domain Eukaryota; kingdom Metazoa; phylum Chordata; class Mammalia; order Rodentia; family Cricetidae; genus Onychomys; species Onychomys torridus. The sequence goes on from NC_050464.1 coordinate 8,631,577, forward strand.
AAGGCCAGCCTGGGCTTTCAAAGTGAAACCTTGTCTCCAAAAAAAAAAAAAAAAGCCACTGAGAAATAGAGATAACTTAGTGTTTAAGGGTGCTGGCTGATCTTCCAGAGACCCTAGTAGATTCAATTTACCCACATAGCAGCTCACAACCCAATGAACTCCAGTCTCAGGGAACCTAATGCCCCCTTCTGACCTCCTCAGGCACAAATGTGATACATAGACATGCATGCAAGCAAAACACTCATATAGGGGTTGGGGATTTAGCTCAGTGGTAAGGCCCTGGGTTCAATCCTCAGCTCAAAAAAAACACTCATACATATTAAATAAATAAAAATTGGGACATGGTAGCACACACCTTGGGAGACAGAGGCAGGCAAATGTCCTCGAGTTCCAAGGCCAGCCTGGTCTACAAAGTGAGTTCAGGAAAGCCAGAGCTATTACACAGAGAAACTCTGTCTTGGGACAACCTCCATCCCACCCCACCCCACCGCAGCCAAAAAGAAATAGAATTCTCCATGTCAAGGAAAGCTTAATTCGCATCATTTCAACGAAGTCTGTTACTTGTCAATTGAGACCTGGAGAATGTGAGCATTTGCTGGTGTTACCTAGGTTGCCACAGAACCCACTCCAACAGCTCTCTAGATGCTAAAGTTCTTTATCAAGTTAAGGGAATATGCTGCATAATGACACATGCCGTCTGGGTGGCTCTATCCTCTAAGTCTGAGTCAGTTCAGCAGTAGGTTCAGCATAGTGTGTCAACAGAGCAGTGTATGATACAAATCAGTCTAATGTAATTCCTGACTTGGGGAACACGATAGCCATGTGGTAAGGTCACTGATTACTGCTTGGCTGTGACCTGAGTTACCTGCAAAGTAGATACACAGACTTCTACAGCAAGAGCTGTGGTCTTTGTCACTTTCAGGCTTTATCTCAGAACTTTCTTGGTTATCAGCATAGACTACAGAGTAGGACCCTGTCTCAAAAAGAGCCAGCAAGATCATGCAGGTGATAAAGAAGCCTGCTGCCAGACCTGAGGACCTTTGTGGTAGAAGGAGAGAACCAACTTCTGCCAGCTGTCCTCTGACCTCCACATGGGTATCATTACATACATACACACACCCCACATGTACAATACAGAAATAAATGTAATTTTTAAATTCTATAAAAGAAAACCAACCTTGTCAAAGATAGGCTGCAATAACCTAGTCTGCAGAAAATCAAGTATTTCCAAGTGACTCTTAATTTTTGCTTGTGAGCCTAACCTTTAATGACTGAGCCATCTCTCCAGCCTCCAAGTGACTCTTAACCTCACTGAAATTTGCCCTCATCTGCCCTCTTGGGTTTTTTTGGGTTCATATAGCCCAAGATGGCCTTGAATTCACTGTGTAACCAAGGATGACCTTAAACTCCACCTCCCAAGAACTGGTATTACAGGCATGCACCACCACACTCAGCTTTGGTTAAGTGTCTCACTGAGTAGCCCAGGCTAGCCTAGAAGTCACAGCATTCCTGCCTCTGCTTTCCAAGTGCTGGTATCACAGGCATGCACCAATTTGGCTTTTCTTTTTTTTTTTTTTTTTCCCCTGCCTTTTCTGGGGCTCACTTGGTAGCCCAGGCTCGCCTCGAACTCACAGAGATCCGCCTGCCTCTGCCTCCCAAGTGCTGGGATTAAAGGCGTGCGCCACCACAAATTTGGCTTTTCATAACCCTTAGTGAGCTTTTTCACATGCTCCCAATTGGTTCTGTTGATTTGTCAAAGTCTACTGTAGTGCTATGCCCTGCTTCCGATGGGCCACCACTCCTTGAGACTCCAGCTGACCAGAGAAGATGTCTACCATCGATTTCCTTTGAGTTTCTTGAAAGAGTTTCATTGTGCAGCTTTCGCTAGAACTCACTCTGGAGACCAGGCTGGCCTGAAACTCACAGAGATCCTCCTGCCTCTGCCTCCAAGGGTAGAGATTAAAGGCATGTGCTACCACACCCAGCCCTTGGTGACGGTTTTCAAAACTGAAGTTTTTTGGTCCCACTGTAAACTAGAGAGCCACTTTGCAGGCTACTCAAAAATGGGATGATCCTAGCCCCCTGACAGGAAGCAAGCATGGGTGATGATGGTTCTGACAAAAGTCCAGGTTTCCTTCTAAGCACATGGAGATACAAGAACAGCACATGACACAACAACCCAGTTACTAACAATTGCAAGGTGCCTCTAGTTCCTTTCCCAACAAGGGACAACTTGTTCTCGCCTTTCTGTCCCACTGAGACCCAACCACTGCTGCAGTACCACCACTAGGAGCCACAGGCAGCTTCCACTCAGCAAGCCTGCCTATGTTCACAGAGTTAGGTCCAAAGGCCTGCTGTGCCCAGAGCTGCAGCATGGAGATTAGAAATGCCTCAGGCTTTTAGCCCTTCTACCATTATCTGGCATAGACCCCACTCAAAAACCCCGAGACCTCCTTATTAGAAGGCTAACCAGCTGGTGAAGGAAGATGAATGGGGGAGATGGTAAAGTGTAATAATCAGCCTCCAACCTCTGCCCCATGGCCTTACTACACAGTGTTGCAGGCCCACCCATTGATGTTGCTTTTATTCTAGGAAGATGATGAAAGGCTGATTGAGGAGATCCAAAAAGAGGCTGAAGAGGAACAGAAAAGGAAGAATGGAGGCAAGTGTTCTTCCCAGGCACAGATGGGGCTAGGGAGTGGGATGGAAGCTCTCCCTCAGGGGTTACTTACTGCTCAAGCCATGAGAACAGAGTGAAAGCTACAGGTTCCTCATAGTGGGACACTCCCTCCCAAGAGTGTGTTTGAGCTCTGGAGGCCAATAAAAGCCTGACTAAGAAGACTGCCTCACTCACCACTAGGGAAGTTACTGAGAAATGATAGCAAGTCCTGAGGCTATGAAGGGACATCTCACATGGGCTATTCCAAGTTGATAAACAACATACCACCCTCTGTGGGCTATGAGACTGACCACTGGGAAAGTGTAGATTTGCCCTTTGGCATCTTGCTCTGACAGGCAGTGGGTGTCTATTGTCTTGAATTTGGCATCCAGCCTACTCTTGAGAACCACCATTTCTGGGCCCAGAGGAGAGTATACTGAGGGTCAGAAGTGGCCCTCCTATGCTAGGCTGTCCCTATAGGCTTCCGAACCTTGGTAGTCAGAAGTGACAGGCAGTGCCCTAGTCATAGGCAGAAATATATTGTTAGTGCTATATGTTTGCTTCCACTGAACCCCATCTTCCTTGCAGAGAACACCTTTAAACGCATCGGGCCCCCACTGGAGAAGCCAGCCGAGAAAGTCCAGCGGGTGGAAGCCCTGCCACGGCCTGTCCCACAGAACCTGCACCCACAGATGCCGCCCTATGCCTTTGTACACCCACCTTTCCCCCTGCCACCTGTGCGTCCTGTGTTCAACAACTTCCCCATCAACATGGGGCCTGTGCCCGCGCCCTATGTACCCCCTCTACCCAACGTGCGTGTTAACTATGAGTTTGGCCATGTGCATGTGCCCCTGGAGCACAACCTGCCCATGCACTTTGGCCCCCAGCCACGGCATCGCTTCTGACACCTAAAGCCCTGTCCAGGTACACTGAGTGTGGGAAGACCCAGTCTCACTTTCTTAGGTGGGTGGAGTCTTTGCTTCCTCTTGAGGATGGGCTCGTGCCCTCCTGCTCTTTCCTTTGCAGATCCACTGATTCTTCAGGTCTGACACCCTTTGGGTGCCGACTGTCACTGGGCCAGGGTTAGGGCAGGCAACTCCTTGGTTGTGCCATCTTAGCATCCAGTACAATGGCCCTGACCATGAAGCAGGCCCTTTAACCATTTGCCATATTCCCTCCCCAGCAGACAATGAAAGCCCAAAGCCTACCATCCCCAGGTCAGGGCTCTCCTCCCCTTGTTGCCGAAGGCCCACTCAGGTTCAAGAGCCTCCAAGACTGGTCTGTGGCGCAAGTTTTGTTCTCATGTTATCAAAGCAGTTGCTCCTGTTCATGTAGTTTGAGCTAAGTTGTTTGTGGGCTACTCAAGTTTGTCCCCATCCTTGGAAGTCAGGTTGAAAGTATTTCCCAACAGCTGGCAGCTGCTGAGAGCCAGTCATCCTAACACTTGACATCAGACAAAGGGCCTTTTTGCAAAGCTGTCACTTATTCCTGGGCTACCCCTTTTCTGGGGGAGACTTCACTTGTCACCGACCTGGAATGAGCAGCATCTCCTCTAAGGTGTTTTTGGGTTTCCCTAGGGGCCCGAAGTGGACCTATGACTGTCACAGCAACCCTCCTGTCTGCCTACCTGTTTCCCTTATTAGTTAGTAGTGGAAGCAGGCAGAGGGTGAGGCCCCAGCTCCAAGATGAGAGAACAGCTGCCTTCCCTAAAGTCAGATGAGAACGTTCCTGCCATGCTCCCGCTGCCTGTGTCCCCTCCTGTCCAGACCAGGTTTTTTTTTATCCCTCCAGCCTGTTTACAGAGCAGGACTGGCCGCAGATGTTTTTCTCAGTTGTATTGGCTATCCTTGTCCTCCCATTGCTGTGGGGGTGCCCCACTATCAGAGTATAAAGACTTGGAAGTGGCAAGACGTCTGTGGGAAGGAGGAAGAACTCTTTGAGGTGCCCATGGTCACCTGAGTGTGGGTAGGGCACACACAGCACTGAGTCAGGAGCCCTGCTGTGGGTCACCTGAACTGTGCTACTAGTCTGAATGTCAGTGCCTTGGAAAGATGGGCCACGTGCTGCATGACAGGATCCTCCGAGTACCTTAACTACTAGTGTATTTGTGTTCCCTGTCCTTCTCCAGGGGCCCCACAGGTGGGTGGTTACTCCAGGCACTGCCCCTCCAAGGTCCCATGAGCCGCTGGACTGGGCACCTAGTTCTGGTTCTACCCAGTCCCCCATCATGTTACTCCACCAAGAGGCCAGGTGAAAAGCCTGGCAGTTTGGGGTTGCTGGAGGAACAGATGCCACCCAGACCTTGGCCCTCAGATAGATGAGGCCAGGGTCATGTCATTTGAAATTCAGTCTGTCTATGGCCACACATGTGTCTCCATCAAGGCATCTCGTCCTTAGTGGCCCTTCCAGAACCTATGTGCCGTGCATGGCCAGAGGGATAAGGGGTGGACCAGTAGGGATCCCCAGGCAGCTGACACCTTAACCTCTGGGACCCAGGCTGCTTCCTGGTCTGAGAAACTGCCTAGCCACTCCCTGTGTATTTGCCTTAAAACTGGAGAGAATCTAGTATTTGCACTTAGCAAAAGATTTCGAAGTTAAGAGAAAAGTGCATGATCTCACTTTATATAAAGGAAAAAAAAAAAGAAAAAAAATGAAGTAGATGGTTAAATGTTTTTCTTTACCTTTTGGTAGTAAGAATAGAGAAACCAAGTCTGTTTAAACTGTGTAAAAAGACTGTATCATATGTAACTTGAATTCCGTGTAAATAAATGTTTGTGAACTCTGCTTTTGGTTCTGTTTGTCCCCACTCAGATCACAGGTTCCCAGGAGCCCTTAGGTGCAAACCACCAACTGCTACTCACTTTCCCAGTGGAGAATGTGGAACTCCTGATGCAGCATCATAGGGCGGGGAGAAACGCTGCTTTCACCTGCCAGGGCAGAAACCCAGTGTCTTAGCTACCCAGTCCCAACCAGGACACAGAATGTGTTCTAAGTTGTTGTTGCAGAGAACCCCTTGAAGAAAGCACAGGAAGTCCTTACAGTCCTATAGTGTGGCATTGGGGGGTAGCCCTCAAATCCTGAGCTAGCCTTATCCAGCTGAAGAGACCAGACCAGCACTGAGTCTGGCATGGGAGTTCCTGGCCTGGCTGGCTGAGTGGACAGGAACTCTGGCCAGCTTCCTGCACTCCACAAACTCCCCTTCGCCGCCACTCGGCCAGGACCTAGGCATAGAGGAAATGGGACCTGCAGATAGAGGAGGGCTGAAACAGCACTCCAGAAAGACTGCCCTTTCCTGCCACTTGTTTCACATCTGAGGAAAAATTTGCTGAAGTACAGCTTAGGAACAGAATTTCTCCATATCCCCAGGTTCCAAAGCAGTCCTTGCCTACAGACTTCATTAGTTGTCCTCAGCCATCCAGAGCTGCACCCATATAGGTTACACATTGTGGTAGCTGAGACTCTGCAGCTGGGTTGTATTAGTAAAAGCTGCCCATCCTTCTAGGTGACAGTGGCATCCCTTACCCACCCACCATGCCCACTGCTGAGGCTTCAGATCCTCGTTTTCACAAGTTTTTCCAGAATCTTCCTTACTACTTATGCTTTCCTGGATACCATGTACACTAAAGGAGTTGTTTTAAGATAGGGTCTCTCTCTGTAGACCTGCCTGGCCCATAACACACTGTAGACCAAGCTGACCTCAAATCGATCTGCCTACCTCTTCCTCTCCCATGCTGGAAATAAAGACATGTGCCACCACAACCTACAGATTTGTTCTCCGATACTTCCTTCTGGATTTACCTTGTTTCTCAAACATTACCCTAATTAAAATAATAAATCCAGAAGACTCCAGTGTTGTTGCCATTAAACCTAGACCTTCAGTAAACACACTGTACATAATGGGTCACATGCTATCCCAGAAGGACCACCCTCAAACATGGAAAGAGAGCTTTGTAGCTCAGGTTAGACTTGAACTCTACAAAGCCTAGTCTGGCCTCAAACTTAGAATACCCGTCTCAGTGCCTCAAGTGCTGGGATTACAGACATGTAACACCACATCTGGCCGGTATAGCATCTATAGGGGTGTAGGGTCCAGGGGTGTGTCTATAGAGGTTCTCCATCTTTTATTGTGTTTTATGAAACAATGGTTTCACTCTGTGGCCCTAACTGGCTTAGAACTATGTAGATTGACCTCACAGAGATCTGCCAGCTTCTGCCTCCCAAGGGCTGGAATCAAAGGTGTAAACCACCAAGTAAATCTTACTTCTTCAAGACCTCACTAAACCTAGAATTCACCAAGTTAGCTAAGCTGGCTAACCAGCAGGCTCCAGGAATCCTATTTCCACCCAGATAGTGCTGGGCAACACATGCCAGCCCCCTGGCCTAGGGTTTGGTTTAGTTTTTTATATGGATCTTGAATCCTCCCACTTCTGTGGCAAGCAAGCCCTTTGCTGACGGAGCCATCTCCAGCCCCTTCCAAATAACATCTTTTGTGGTTCTTTGCTGATGCATATGCTTCAGTTTTCTCCTTTCCTATCATTTGCAGGGTGGTAATCAAAATACTCTCCCTATGCATCCTGAACTTGAACTCTTCCTACCTTGGCCATGTGCCAACGTACTCTGCTGCCTTTCCCTTGGTCCAGCAAGGGTTTCCCTCTCAGGGTGGGCACTGAGCTCCAAACCCTCCTGCCACCGGCTCCACTCACCTCCTGCTTAAGCTTGATGCCCTCAATGCTGTGACTGGTGTGGTGCCAGCACTTCAGTCTCATGACCCCTGGGAAGACAGTCCCCATAGTTGTGGGGCGCTGTCTCAGTCTTCATCAGACAAGATTTAATCATGCATCATCAGTTCCTCCCATTGCTTTCTCTGCCAGGGGCTGTTTGTTTTGCTTGACTGGAAGGACTGTGGGGATGAAGGCTTCATCTTTCCCATCATGCTCAACCTATCCCTGTCAGTAGTAATAAACGGCTCAGCTGTGGTAGTCCTAGGATGTCTGTCACATTTGTCCAGTGAGTCCTCCAGGCGACGAGAGCCCAGGTTCTGGGACTTGTCATTTGTCAGTAAAGTAGAAATCAAGATGCATTCTACCTGGGCATGTTGAGCCAAGCCTATGATCCCAGTGCTTGGGAGGTGAAGATAACAGATCTCAGTGAGTTCCAGACCAGCCTCATATGCATAGTGAGATTTCTTGTCTGGAAAAGACTGCATTCTAGGGAAAGCAGCACCTGCCACACAAGCCTGAGAACCTGAGTTCGATCACCCAGAACCCGTGTAAATGTGGAAGAAGAATAACATTGCACCACTTAATAAATAACACTCTGTCACTACATATACTTGAAGCATACACTTGGAATGATAAAAATAAAGACTATATCCTAGATGGGCATGGTGGTGCATGCCTGTAATCCCTTCAGAGACAGGCCTCTGCGTTCAAAGCCCAGCTTGGTCTACTTAGCAAATTCTAGGGTCACATAATGAGACTTTGTAGGATAGAGGAACCTGATGACCTGAGTTTAATTCCCAAAACCCATGGTGAGAGGTGAGAACCAACTCCTGAAAGCTGTCTCTGATCCAGGCTTGCTCTATGACTGGAACATACCTACACTCACTCACGTACACAGGCCATATATACACACAGCACAATAAATAAAAAATCAAACGAGCTGGGACTGGTGGCACATGCCTTTAATTCCAACACTCGGGAGGCAGAGGAGGCATATCTCTGTGAGTGTGAGGCCAGCCTGGCCTAGTAGGTCTATATAACAAGTTCCAGGTCAGCCAAGGCTACAGACTGACTTTATGTCAAATAAATCAATAAATAAAATCTTGTGGAGACTATGTCCTATTCCTTGAACTGTGAACATTCAAGTGTGGCCTGGTGTGATCACAGCAGAGCAAAAGCAAAGGGATGTTGAGATATGCCAGGGATCGAACCCAGGGCTTCATTCATGCTAGGTGAGCACTCTGCTAGCTGAGCTACACCCTCAGACCCAAAAGAGCATTTGTAGCCCCCTAGCCTTCATAGCCACACCAGCCTACTCAGCCTCTGAAGGCATGCTGGCACGCCCAAAGGCATCTCTTTCCCTGCTCCATTCTGGCAGGACCCAGTGCCAGCCAAGAAGCCCAGGATGTCCTCAGAGCTGACAGAGCCACAGGAAACCAAGACACGGGGTTCAGTCATAGCTCTTGACCTCTTTCCCCAACTGTGACACTAACCACTCCCATCGATAACCTCCTTAGGGATATGTTCCAAACCCCCCAAAGCCCATAAACACCATTTGACTCAGAAATATACTCTCAGCCCCAGATCAGGGTCTGGCAAGCTTAGGAACTATTACCTGGAAGAATGAATCTATGTAGTTAGTGGGCATGGTATCATATGCCTATAATGTCAGCACTCAGCAAGACAATCTTGAGTTTGAAGTCAGCCTGGGCTACATAGTAAGTTCAAGACTAGCCTGGGGTACAGAATGTGGCCATGTCTCAGAATGAAGGAGAGAGGGAGAGCAGGGAAAGGAGTGGGGATGGAAAAGGGGTGAGAATCAAGAAGCAGTAATGGTGGCTCACATCTGTAATCCAGCACTCTAGAACTAAAGGCCAGACTTAGACTACAGAGTGAGTTCAAAATTAGCCTACACTACTTAGTGACACCGTGCACCAGATAAAGAGGGAAGGGAAGGAGAGGAGTAGAAAGAAAATGTTCCTAGCCCAGAGGGGAAATTGCTGTGAATTCTATGAAATGACTTTGGTGAAGACAATGGGACCCTCTAGAAGACACATGGAAGTTGGTTTGATGTTCTGAGAATCAGAAAGGTAGATATTTTAGCCAAGGGTGGTACAAACATAGCATCACGGCCACTTTCCTCTATATTAAGTCACACCCCAGCCCCTCACTGGGGGATTCTAGGCAGGGGCTCTACCACTGAGCCACACCCCAGCCCCTCACTGGGGGAGTCCAGGAGGGGAAAGAGGAAAGCCACTTAATGGAGAAAGGAAAGAAGATTGTGATCAAAGTGAATTCAAGGTCAGGCTCCACTACTTAGTGAGACACTATCTACTCCAAATAGTAAAAGGGCTGGAGTGTGGCTCAGTGGTAGAATACCTGCCTAGAATCCCCCAGTGAGGGGCTGGGGTGTAGCTCAGTGGTAGAGCACCTGCCTAGAATCCCCCAGTGAGGGGCTGGGGTGTGGCTCAGTGGTAGAGCACCTGCCTAGAATCCCCCAGTGAGGGGCTGGGGTGTAGCTCAGTGGTAGAGCACCTGCCTAGAACCCCAGTGAGGGGCTGGGGTGTGGCTCAGTGGTAGAGCCCCTGCCTAGAATCCCCCAGTGAGGGGCTGGGGTGTGGCTCAGTGGTAGAGCCCCTGCCTAGAATCCCCCAGTGAGGGGCTGGGGTGTGGCTCAGTGGTAGAGCCCCTGCCTAGAATCCCCCAGTGAGGGGCTGGGGTGTGGCTCAGTGGTAGAGCACCTGCCTAGAATCCCCCAGTGAGGGGATGAGTGCATGGCTCAGCAGTAGAGAGCTTACTTAGCATGACGAATTCATGGATTCAATCCCCTGCACATCAAAAACATTCTCTGTTCAGCTTTTAATTTGAGCTCCTAAGTCTGCACTTGCTAAACTCAGAGAGAACACTGTCCCCTGCCTTTTTCTGCAGGAATCCTCCCCTTGTATTACCCTGGCCCAGGCACTGTGCTGAAGTTCTGGCCAGCAGCTTTAAAGAAAAGGCTATTGCCTGTGGGTTGTTCTCCAATCTGTAATTCCAGTACCAAGATCTGAGACGAGAACTTCAGGAGTCCAAACCAAGCCTGGGCTACATAATGAGATCCTATATCAGAAAACCAAAAACTAGCTGGGCATGCATAGTATATGTCTTAATCCCAACAAGCAGGAGGCAGAGGAAGAGCCAGCCTGGTCTACATAGTGAACTTCAGGCAGCCAAGGCTGCATGTTCTCTAGGCAAGCACTCTACCAACTGCACCACATCTCATTTGTTTTGAAACAGAATCTGACATGTAGCCCAGGCTAGTCTCAAACTCCAGAATCTCCTGCTTCAACTCCCCTAGTACTGGATTGCAGGCATGCACCACCAAGCAAGGTTTTTGTTGTTGTTTTATCTTTTCATCTGACCACATCTATTTAAATGTCAAATAAGTCGGGAATTGCCCTCCAAGGAATTTTCTCGGATGTTTGCACAAAGGGTCGTGGACACTGTAGCTCATACAGCTCTATTTCTGTTAGTGATGAATGAGGAGTGATGTCTGTGACAGTGAGTGGGGAGATGTAGATAAGACTCGACATTCATCCCCTCACAGAGTGCAGGGTGGGGATGCAGTGAGGCCTGTGTGTGCAGATAAGGAAAATGCACATTTGTTAGGTGACTTACTCAAGAGCCCAGCTGTGTATGGCGGGGGTGGGGGGGTGGGGGGGTGAGGGGGGTATATGTTATCCCATGTGTAAACAAATAAAATTAGACCTGTCAGCCACAGAGGACTGTAAGATAGAGGAGGTACAGTCACTGTGGCAAATACTATAATCGTTCCTTTAAAAATTAACCAAGCATGGCGACATATGCCTTTAATCCCAACACTTCCAGGCAGAAGCAGGCAGATCCCTAAATTCGAGACCAGCACAGACTATAGAGTGAGTTCCAGGACAACCAGGACTACACAGAGAAACCCTGTCTTAAAAAAAAAAAAAAATTAAGCTGGCATGATGGCACATGCCTATAATACCAGCACTCCAACAGTACATAGTGAGACCTTGTCTCAAACAGCAGGGTTGAGGAGATGGCTCAGCAGGTAAAGGTGCTAGCCGAGCAAGCCAGACAACGTGAGTTCAACCTCCAAAGCCATGTAGAGAGCTGGATGCTGTGGCCTGCGTCTGGAACCTCATTAGTCAAGATTGGAGGCAAGAGACAAGAGAATCACCCCACTCTCAGGCCAGCTAGCATTGAAGACACAATACATCAGCTGAAATGAAAGGCCCGGCCTCAGCAAGGAGAAAGGTAAGAACTGGTTCACCAAAAGTTGTTCTCTGACCTCCACATGTATACAATGGCACACTTATCCCCTTGCCAACACACACACACACACACACACACACACACACACACACACACACACACAATTAAAGACGTAGGCCCTCGTGCACATTAAATGTATATTTAAAAACAGCATATTTAGCCGGGCAGTGGTGGCACAGGCCTTTAATCCCAGCACTCGGGAGACTGGGCCCCAAAACTACACAGAGAGAAACCCTGTCTGGGAACAACAACAACAACAGCAGCAGCACATTTAGAAACAGCAGGGCTGCAGAGATGGGTCAGAGATTAAGAGCATTCAGCATTCACTACTCTTTCAGAGGACCAGAGTTCAGTTCCCAATACTCAGGTCAGATGGTTCACAAACAGATCTAAGTCTAGGGACCCTCTCGTGGGAACTCCTCAGGCACACATACACACATAAAATTGAAAACTTTGTCTTTGGTTGGTTTTGATTTTTCAAAACAGTTTTACTGTCTAGCCCTGGCTGTCCTGGAACTCGATCTGTAGACCAGGTTGGCTTCTAACTCACAGAGTGCTGCCTGTCTCTGCCTCCAATGTGCTAGGGTTAAAGGCATGGGCCCCCATTGCCTGGCTAAAACATTTTTTTTAAATTAAATGTAGGGGGAATGGGAGGAGGGATGAGAGGGGGAACTGTGGTTGGTGTGTAAAAAGAATAAATAAATAAATAGATAGATAGATAAATAAATAAATGCATGAATGAATGAATGAATGAATGAATGAATAGAGAAAGAGAGAGAGAAAACTAAATGTAACCCAGCACTCGGAAGGCAGAGTCAGGAGGATCACAAGTTCAAAATCTTCATGAATTCCATAATGAATCCTCTCTCATAAAGCCAAGGCCTTTTGGTACAGCCCCACAGTGGAGCACTTGCCTAAGCCCAGGTCAGTGCAGGAACGAGGGAATGAATGAGCTAGCTTGTTATTGGGCAATTACACTCCAGAGATTGGAACCAAGAGTCAAGAGCTTGAGCTCTCAGAGATCACTGCACACCCGTGTTCACAGTGACATTATTCAAGGACACGAAGCAGGGCTAAGGGGTGGAGGCACTTGCCACCAAGCCTGATGACATGAGTTGGATCCCTGGAAACCACTTGGTGGGAGAAGAAAATTGACTCTTTGTCCTTTGATGTCAACATGCACACAGTGGTGTGTGTGTGTGTGTGTGTGTGTGTGTGTGTGTGTGTGTGTGTGTATGTATATGTATATATTTACAATAATAATTTTATTATATATATATATAATATATATATATATATATATCCTAGGTTTCTGAGACCAGCCTGCATAATAATACCTGAAACAGACACTATGATGCCCCTCATTTCATTGGGCTCATACTTCAAGTGTACTGAGCTGGCCCCTGCACCAGCTCCATCCTGTGTCTGCTTTCTGTCCACAGGCCAGTGCTTGCTCTGCCTGGCTATGGCAGGGTCCATGCTGCAGGAAGCTGTGGCCCAGCTCATAAGCGGATGGCTCTGGTGTGTGTGTTTCCTCTGAGCTGCCCAGCTCTGCTGTCCACGTGGTGACCCTGCTGGTCCCTTCCTCTCTGCGTCTGAGGCCTCCCTACAGTACTTCCTGTCGTCTGTTCCCAAATAAACCTTGTGGCCTTGAAGGCCAGTGTTTTCCCAAGGAAGCTGTCTGTGTTTCAGTGTGGGCTTTATGATTTAACAGGAAGGTTTTCCTTTGGGGGTTTTCATTGTTGTTAGTGGGGAAGGGTTTGACAAAGTCTTGTGGGGCCCAGACTGGCCTCAAACTCACTACGTAGCCAAGGATGCCCTTGAACGCCTCATCCTCCTGCCTCCGTCCCTCCGTCCCTCCGTCCCTCCACCCCAGGTGCTAGAATTGCATTTAGGTGCCACCAGAGCTGGCCAGTGTGATTCACTCTTCTTATAGGAGCACCAATCTTTCGGACCTTTTGCCTAATGACCTCATTGTATCGTCTGTCTCTGTCTGTCTGTCTGTCTGTCTGTCTGTCTATCTATCTACCTATCTATCATCTATCTATGTATCTACCATCTACCTATCTATATTCAGCGCTAAGGGTTGAACCCAGGCCTTGCATACAATAAGTAAGCCTTCCAGCACTAAGCCACACCCCCAGCTCATTTGACCTCACTTTAACTCATTCACCTCTTTCTTTATTTGCAGGGGAGGAATGGGAGGCAGGCTCTCATGTAACCCAGGCTAGCCTCTAACTCACCAATAGGCAAACCTGGCCTTGAACTCCTGATCCTTCCACATCTACCTTCCCAGTGATGGGACTGCAGGATTGCATCACCAGGACTGGCTTTTCTTTATCTCTCTTTTTTTTTAGCTGAGGCTCGAACCCAGGGCCTTGTGCCCGCTAGGCAAGCGCTCTACCACTGATCTAAATCCCCAACCCTCTCTTTATCTCTTTAAAGGTCTACAGGACAGGCAGTGGTGGTGCACACCTTTAATTCCAGCACTCAGGATAATCCCAGCACTAAGGAGGCAGAGGCAGGTGGATCTTTGTGAATTCGAAGCCAGCCTGATCTACAGAATAAGTTCCAGGACAGGCTCCAAAGCTACACAGAAAAAAACCTGTCTTGGAAAACAAAAACAAAAAACAAACAAACAACAACCAAAAAAAAAAAAAAAAAAAAAAATTAGAAAAAAAAAAAGAAAAAGAAAGAAAACCCACCACCACCACCACCAACAACAAAAAACTGTGCCTCAAAAAAACCAATGGATGCCGGGCAGTGGTGGCGCACGCCTGTAATCCCAGCACTCAGGAGGCAGAGGCAAGCAGATCTCTGTGAGTTCGAGGCCAATCTAGTCTACAAAGATAGTCCAGGACAGGCTCAAAAGCTACAGAGAAACCCTGTCTCGAAAAACCAAAAAAAAAAAAAAAAAAAAAAAACAAATGGAAGCCAGGAGGTGGTGGTGCATGTCTTTAATCCCAGCACTCAGGAGGCAAGGGCAGGCAGATCTCTGTGGGTTTGAGGCTAGCCTGGTCTACAGAGTAAGTTCCAGGACAGGCTTCAAAGTTACAGAGAAACACTGTCTCGGGAAAAAAAAAAAAAAGAAAAAAAAAGTGAGGTCAGGTATGCTGGTATGTGCCTTTAATTTTAGCACTCAGGAGCCAGAGATAGACAGATTTCTAAGAGTTCAAGACTAACATGGTCTCGGTAAGGAATTCCAGGCCAGCCCGGGGCTACATAGTAAGACCCTACCAAACAAAATGGGGTGGGGATGCTGAGCAGATTGCTCCATGGAGAAAGCCATTACCAAATAAATATGAGGACCAGAGTGGAGATCCGGCACTGGTGGCTGTGGGTATAGCAGACAGCCTATAACACCAGCACTCCTGAGTGACAGGGTTCCTGCTATAAGCTGGCTGCACGGGGGTACTGTCAATCTCCTGCTTCAGCGATGGACCTGCCTCAGTAAATAAGGGGAGTGTGATGGGGAAAGACACTCAGCATCAAATTCTGACTTCCACACACCCGGAATACACATGCATCTGCACATATTCAAACACATAAAGATACCCACACACAGTACAAACATACACAAAACAAACAAAAAGCAAAACCAAAAAAAAAATAATACCATCTCAAAATAAAAGGGTGAGCTGAAGATGCAGGTTAGTGGGGGAACCCGGCAGGTGGGGGGTCCCTGGGTTCAATTCCCCCCCCCAAAAAAGAAGAGAATATGCTTTCTGTGGTCTTACATCATTGAGTTCCCTTTGATTTTTTTTTTTTTTTTTCAAGACAGGGTTTCTCCTTGTAGTTTTGGTACCTGTCCTGGATCTTGCTCTGTAGCCCAGAGATCCACCTGGCTCTGCCTCCCAAGTGCTGGGATTAAAGATGTGTGCCACCACCGTCCGTTCGTCCCCTTTGATTTTATTTTTATTTATTTACTTTTATTATGTGTGCCTGAATGTTTTGCCTGCTTGTTTAAGTGTGCACCCCTCAGAAACCAGAGGAGGGTGTCAGATCCCCTAGCACTGGATAGCTTTTAGCCACCGTGTGGGGGTACTGGCACTGGATCCTGGATTCTCTGCAGGAACAGCGAGTGCTCCTCACCACTGAGCTGTCTTTCCAGTCCCCTCCCCTTTGCTTTTATACCCCTTATTTGTGATCTTGACTTCTTTTGGTGGGAGGAGAGGTTAAGACAAGGTCTTTCTATGTAGCCTTGCCTGGCCTGAAATGTCCTATGCAAACCAGGCTGGCCTCCAATTCATGGAGATGCACCTGCCTCTGCCTCCTGAGTGCTGGGACTAAAGGCATGCGCCACCATGCCTGTTGTGGGATATTTGTTCACTGACACTCCAAGAATGGAAATAAAGTTTACCTTGAGTCAGAGGGTGGAGTCAGCGATTGACTGACGGGAATTAGCCATAGAGGTTTCGGATGACCCAGGATACATATAGAGAGACACAGGAAGTAGTAGGGAGAGGTTTAGAAAGATTCGAGAGCCCTTTTGTATCAGAGAAGGAAAGAGACAAAGTCACTGGTCGATACTCAGATGCTTCTCTGATCAATCAGGATTTTACCCATATGTATGACTCCTAAGTTTTTATTAATAATAAAACAATATAAGTAAAAGCTTCACATGCCCCTCATGATCTTCTTTATTTTAAATTTTGTTTGGTTGTTTTTGAGACAAGGTTTCTCTGTGTAGCCCTGGCTGTCCTGGAACTCACTCTGTAGACCAGACTGGACCCAAACTCAGAGTCCACTCCTTCCCTCATGTGGATCCCAGGAATGGGTTTCAGGTTGTCAGTAGCCTTGAACACATTGGCACAGGAGACCACTTCCTAAATACAACACCAGCAGCAACACAGACACTGAGAGCAATAATCAATAAATGGGAACTCCTGACATTGAGAAGCTTCTGTAAGACAAAGGACATGGTCAATAAGACAAAACGGGAGCCTACAGAATGGGAAAAGATCTTCACTCACCCCACATTTGACAGAGGGCTGATCTCCAAAATATATAAAGAACTCAAAAAACTAGACACCAAAATATCGAACAATCCAATTTAAAAATGGGCTACAGAGCTCAATCGAGAATTCTCAACAGAAGATCTCAAATGGCCGAAAGACATTTAAGGAATTGCGGAATATCTTTAGTCATCAGGGAAATGCAAATCAAAACAACTCTGAGATACCACCTTACACCTGTCAGAATGGCTAAGATCAAAAATATTGATGACATACAGGGCGGTGGTGGCGCACGCCTTTAATCCCAGCACTCGGGAGGCAGAGCCAGGCGGATCTCTGTGAGTTCGAGGCCAACCTGGTCTACAGAGTGAGTTCCAGGAAAGGCGCAAAGCTACACAGAGAAACCCTGTCTGGAAGAAAAAAACAAAACAAAACAAAAAAACAACAGAAGAAAAAAAAACCCACTGATGACAGTCAATGTTGGAGAGGATGCGGAGTAAAGGGAACACTCCTCCACTGTTGGTGGGAATGCAAACTTGTACAACCACTGTGGAAATCAGTATGGCAGTTTCTCAGAAAATTGAAAATCAATTTACCTCAAGACTCAACAATACCACTCTTGGGCATATACCCAAAGGATGCTCAATCATACCACAGGGACACATGCTCAGCTGCGTTTATAGCAGTGTTATTCATAATACCCAGAACCTGGAAACAACCTAGATGCCCCTCAACCGAGGAATGGATAAAGAAAATGTGGTACATATACACAATGGAGTATTATTCAGCTGTAAAAAGCAACGACGTCATGAAATCTGCAGGCAAATAGATAGAACTAGAGTGAAGTAACCCAGATTCAGAAGGACAAACATGGTATGTACTCACTCATAAGTGGATACTAGATGTAAAGCAAAGGATAACCAGACTGCAACCCACAGCTCCACAGCTAGGTAACAAGGAAGACCCTAAGAGGGACACATGGATCGCCTTGGGAAGGGAAAATAGATGAGTAAACTGGAGGTGAGGGAGGACAATAGACGAGAGGGAATGAGGGATGAGAACATGAGGGACCGGGTGGTTGAGCTGGGAGAGGGATGGAGTGGGAGAGCAATGAAAGAGATACCATGATAGAAAGAGATCATGGGGATAGGGAGAAACCTAGAGCTAGGGAAATCACCAGGAATCCATAAGGATGACCCCAGCTTAGACCACTAGCAATAGTGGAAGGGTGCCTGAACTGGCTTACCCTGGTAATCAGATTGGTGACTACCCTAACTGTCATCATAGAGCCCTCATCCAGTAACTGATGGAAGCAGATAGAGAGATCCGCAGTCCCGATCCATAGACCTCCGGGAGTCTAGTCGAAGAGAGAGAAGAGAGATTCTATGAGCAAAGGGTCAGGATCATGATGGGGAAATCTACAGAGACAGCTGAACCAAGCTCATATGAACTCACAAACTTTAGATCAACAGCCGTGGAGCCTGCATGGGACCAGACTAGGCCCTCTGCATACGGGAGACAGTTGTGTAGCTGGGTCTGTTTGAGGGACCTCTGGCAGTGTGATCAGGTTCTATTCCTGGTGTATGAGCTGGCTTTCTGGAACCCATTACCTATGGTTGGATGCCTTGCTCAGCCTTGATGTGGGGGCGGGGAGGCTTTGCTGTCCCGCCATGGGAAGCCTTACACTTTTTAGGAGGGGAGGGGGGATGGGTCGGAAGGGGAGGGGAAGGCTGTGGGAGAGCGGGAGGAGGGATGAGAGGGGGAATCTGTGGTTGGTATGTAAAATGAATTTAAAATTTTCTTAAAGAAAAAAAGAAGAGGAAAAAATGACAATGTTTAAAAAAAAATGTCATTAATTACTAAAACCTGGCCTGTGGCTCTAGTTAGGGGACCCAAAGAAGACAGTGTCCCCCTACCCTTCCCCTCCCTACAAGGGTCAGGGCTGGGTCCCAGGAAAGGGGAGAGGGATGCTGACCATTCCCCCCAGCTCCCCCGGGATGGATTTGCCCATGGTGGGAAGTCTTAAGCCAGAAGCCCAGGAAGAGGCTCGGCTTTCAGGGTAAACTGAAAGTCCCCCTTCTTCCCCCAGGCACCCCTCTCCATGGGAGACCCCATCTGTTGCCTCTGCTGTTAACACCCTCAAGGGACCCAGAGTCCCTTCTTATCTCCCATCTAGACAAGAATGTGACAACCCAGAGAAGCCAGGAACTCCTTGTCCATTGCTCAACATAGAAAAAAATGGACCAGCAGGATGCTCTTGGATGCCTCTCAGTCTCATTTACTGTAGTAGTAAGTACACACACACACACACACACACACACACACACACACACACAGCCTGCACACTCAAGTTATTTTTTGTTTGTTCAGTTTTTGTTTTGTTGTTTGTTTTTCAAGACAGGGTTTCTCTGTGTAGCCCTTTCTGTCCTGGAACTCACTTTGTAGACCAGACTGATCTTGAACTCACAGAGATCCGTCTGCCTCTGCCTCCCGAGTGCTGGGATTAAAGGCGTGTACCACCCCAGTACGGCAACACAGCTCAAATTATTTTCTTTTCTCTCTCTCTTTTTTTTTGTTTTTGTTTGTTTGTTTGTTTGTTTTTCGAGACAGGGTTTCTCTGTATAGCTTTGGAGCCTGTCCTGGAACTCTGTAGCTCAGGCTGGCCTCGAACTCACAGAGATCTGCCTGCCTCTGCCTCTTGAGTGCTGGGATTAAAGGTGTGTGCCACCACCACCTGGCTCAAGTTATCTTCTGAATGAAAGGCAGTAGGGTCTTTTGGTTGGTTAGTCTTAAGCTAGCTCAGCTTGGCTTGGGACTCACTTTGTAGCCCAGGCTGGCACTGAACTCTAGGTAACCTTCCTCTCTAGGTATCTCCCAGTCTTGGCTGCTTGAGTGTTGGGATTAGAGGTGTGAGCCACCTTCAAGTTGGAGACAGTCTCACTTAATAACTAGATATATAGATCAGGTTGTCCTCAACCTGAAGGCAATCCTCTACCTGTCCCAAGTACCATGATTACAGGCACACACTACCAAATGGATTAGGGTATTATATGCATATGTGCGTGTGTGCAGATACCTATGTGGACGCCAGGAGTCAACCTTGGGTGTTGTTCCTCAAGAACTATCCATCTTGGTTTCTGAGCTCACCAATTCACCTGGACTGGGGGGCTAGTGAGCCCAGCCTGTTTTTACCTCCCCAGTTCTGAGGATCAAACTCAGGTCCCAATGCTTGCAAAGTGTAGTGGCCCCCAAAGGGAGTGGCACTATTAGGAGGTGTGGCTTTGTTGGAGTAGGTGTGGCCTTGTTGGAGGAAGCATGGGGGTGGGCTTTGAGGTCTCCTTTGCTTAAGCTATGCCCCAGTGTCTCAGTTCACTTCCTGTTGACTGAGGATCAAAATGTAAGGACTCAGGCTGCAGAAATGGCTCAGAGGTTAAGAGGACTGACTCCTCTTCCAGAGGTCCTGAGTTCAAGTCCCAGCAACCACATGGTGGCTCACAACCATCTGTAATGAGATCTGGTGCCCTCTTCTAGCCTGCAGGCAGAACACTGCTTCCTGCCATGGTGATAATGGACGAAACCTCTGAACTGTAAGCCAATTTGAATTAAATGTTTTCTTTTGTAAGAGTTGCCATGGTCATGGTGTCTCTTCACATCATTAGAAACCCTAAGACACAAGGCAATCATTTTACCAATAGGGCCATTTCCAAAGCTCCTTGCATTCAATGTTTAACAAGTTCAGATAAGCTTTTATCTGTCCAGTAGGGGCGGCCACTCAGCTTAGGAGAAAATGGGGGCCCTGTGGGGACTCAGATGTCCCTCACTTAGGTCCCCACAGGAGGGATTAGAAGCAGGTCTTGGACAGGGTGTCCAGTGTGGACTTGGTAGGGAAATTCCCAGACTGAACCCATCAGCTCCCCACCAGAGAGATCCAGCCAGCACCAATCAGGGCAGTGTCCCATCTCATCAAGGCTTCCCTGTCTTAAGAAACTAAAAAATGAAAGAAAAAAGGTGTATATATGTAATAAAGTATTTTTTTAAAAAAAGAATATTTTTGGGCCATGCAGTGGTGCTGCATACCTTTAATCCCAGCATTCAGGAGGCAGAGGCAGGCCAGTCTCCGAGTTCAAGGCCAACCTGGTCTACAAAAGGAGTTTCAGAACAGCCAGGGTTACATGAAAAAAAAAAACCCTGTATCAAAATAAAAACAAAAACAAACAAACAAAAACCAGACACAGAACTGGTGCTTCTTACAGAGGAACCAAGCTTGTAGCCCAGCATCCACATCTCTGCCTGTAACTGCAGCTCTCCACAGCCTAGGCATCGTTTCTCAAGGCCGCCATGTGCAGTTGCGCTGGAGGTCAGACCACAGCCAGCCAGGCAGCAGCACCTGTACAAAGGTTTCCTAATTCACAGGGCAGTGCTGAGCAGGCCATCTGGGGTCTGCCCTGTCAAGTTCCTGGGGTTACTAAGGGAACTCCCCTGCAACCTGCAGGGTAGAACTGCGGGTGCTTAAGGCTGGAGACCAGCTCCAAAGGGGACTGTAATCCCCCTGCCGAGCCTCCTGAACGCTGACAGAACTGGAGGAACCCATGAGGGCCAGAATAGCTTCTCCATGGTTCTTCCTATGGGGGTGGCTCAAGCCTGTAATCCCAACATTTGGGAAGCTGAGTCAGTAAGGTGGCAGTGAGTTTGAGAAGCCAGCCTGGGCTACATAGCAAGAGCTTGTCCAAGAAGAAAACAAATAAGATATGGTTGTGGCTCAGTTGGTAGAGTGCTTGCCTAGCATACGTGAAGCCAGCATGCCTGTCATCACCCAGAACTCAGGAGGAAGAGGCAAGAAGCACAGAAATTCAAGGTCATCCTTGACTTCAGCCTGAGCTACATGAGACCCTGTCTCCAAAACAAAACAAAACGTAAGTAATGGTGGAGGAGACTGAAGCCCGCCCCATGGTTAAGAGCACACGCTGCTCTTGCAGAGGCCCAGCACCCTCATGGTGGCCCCTAACCATCCGTAACTCCAGCTCCAGGGCACTCAACACCTTCTGATGTCTGCAGGCATCAGTGACACATATGCGGTGCACACGCATGAAGGTAGAACAGTCTACACACAGAGGGAAAACTCACACACTAACCTGTGCTGTCAGCCTCCCTGAGATTCTGCCTCAGTTTCCCCATCTGTGTAACTCCAGTGGGATTCGTGCACTCACACACAAAAGTAGATTTATAGGGGATCTGTCTCAGAGCTGTGGGGGTCCCTGACTCAACTGGAAGGAATGAGGGGATGGGTGACGGGGACATAATGGTACCCAGCTACAGCTGGCTATGGGAACTGCTGCATGTGCAAATGTGCTTCTGCGTGCCCGCCCATGTGCATGAGTGTGTGCAGGATTCAGACATATCTATGGTGTGTGCTAGCTCATGGGTGCCCCCCTTCCCTCCAAGCTGCCTGGGCCCCTAAAACCCAGCCTCACTAGCCCAGCCTTTCTCTGACAGTATCCTCTACTCAGGGCCTGTCCAGAGGAGAGTCCCCTGACCAGGAGCTCTTTTGTTCATATCTTTGGATTAGGTCCTTTCTACCTATTCACCCTGTGTCGGCCCCGTTCAGACCTGGGCCTCCTCCCTTAGACCCTGAGCTGGCCCCCAGAGACTCTGAGCCTCCACCATTAAACTCAGCACGCACGTCTCCTCCATCGGACCCTCCCCTCCAGCGCTGCAGGAACCCACAGTCATCAGGTGGCCAGGCTGTGCTTGGTGGTGGTGATGGACAAAGTGTCCCCTCCCCCCAGCGCGGCCCCCACCAGAGCCTGAGTTTGACTGGGCAGGATTCATCTGTCTCTCCGTGTCATTGACACTATCCTGGCTTGGGGCCGAGCTTCCACCCTGCGGGGGCCACTGGACCCTTTGTGGCCATCTGCCCCAGTCAATCTCCCGCCCGCCTTCCCTCAGGGACCGCCAATCACAGCTCGGTCTCTTCATTTCGTCTGCAGCAGCCATCGGTGCCTCGGCAGAGCCTCCAGCTGCTGGGGCTTAGGGGTGCTCTACTCAGCACTCACTGGCAAGAGCAAACGAGGTTGTTTTTTCCGTACGCCCCAGGGTTCCCCTCTGTAAAATGGGACTCTGGGATGCTCCAAAGGGCCCAGCGAAGTACCTACCTGTAGGGAGGAATCGCATAGGCAAGCCACAGGAATCCTTCAATCTGTGTATCTCTGGCACACTCCCAAAATCCTAGCTTGCCCTCCAAGGGTGTAGGTCTTTTTGTTCTTGTTCTGTTTCTTAAGACAGGGTTTCTCTGTTTTACAATCCTGGCTGTCCTAGAACTCGCTCTGTAGACCAGGCTGGCCTCGAACTTTCAGATCCACCTTCCTCTGTCTCCAGAGGCATTCACCACCAAGCCCAGTTTGACCAGCACTTTTTGTGAGGTTCCCTGGATTTGAACCTAGAGCCTCGGCTGTGCTGCCCACAAACTACATCCTACAGCCCATTGACTTAAAACATCTAGCAAGGTGTCCAGGCTAGCCTGGAACTCATTCTGGGACGTCAGCAGCCTGGAGCCTGTTCCACCCGAGTGCCCGGGATGACAAGCCTGCCTTGTTTTTATTTGTGTGTGTAGGTGTGAGGACAGAGGTCTATCCGGAGTGTCTTCCTCAACCCAGCCCCACCATACTGAGACAGGGCCTATCACTGAACGCAGAGCTCACAGATTAAGTGAGTATGGGCAGCAAGCAAACTTCAGGGGTCATCCTGTCTCTAACCCAAGTCCTGGGAGGGTGTATACCACTGCACCCAACTTTTTCACATGGGGGTTGGATTATCAAACTTAGGACGTGAGGCTTGGCAGCAAGCAGCTTTACCTGCTGAACCCTCTCCCTTGCCCTTGGCCAACTTTTTTTTTCCCAGTCTTTTTTTTCCTTTCTTTTTTTAATTATATATGTGTGTGTGTGTGTGTGTGTATAAATTTTTTTCATTTTACATACCAACCCCAGTTCCCCCTCCCTCCCCTCCCTCCCACTCTACCCCCATCCACTCCTCAGCAGTTTTGCTGGCTAAATGGGAAGACAGGGGATTATAGCTAGAAACACAAAAAGCCCCCAAGTAGGGGATTCCCAGGGTTGGGTAACTAGAATGCAGCTGGGAAAGAACCCTAGAATGTTCTCTACCACCCTGTCGTTGATATCCTTGACAAATAGCTTTAGGGCCTGAGATGCCTTCCTGGACTTCAGATATGATATCTCCATGACTTTACCTAAACCAGGCCCTTCAAAGTTTGTATTCATTTATTTATTGGTTGTTTTATGTTTTTGGGTTTTGTTTTGTTTTGTTTTTTGTATTTTGTTTTGTTTGGGGGAGGGGAGGTTCGAAACAGGGTTTCTCTGTGTAAACTTGCTTTGTAAATCAGGCTGACCTCGAACTCACAGAGATCCGCCTGCCTCTGCCTCCCAAGTGCTGGGGTTAAAGGCACTCTGCACCAGGCTGTAGCACTGACCTCTTCACCCTCCTGCCTTCACCTCCTGAGTGCTAGCATTACAAGTCGGCACTACCACATCTTTCTCTCAAAATACTGTGACATATTCCACTTCTCAGTTGCTCTCATACCACGGTTATCAACACAGCAGAGCTCAGTGACCTCCAGATGGATGAGGATGTCTCATCCCCAGCCAGTGAGTCAAGGCCTCAACCCGACACAAAATGTAGGAGTTACATTGGATTTCGTCATTGATATTTATTGTCGTTCTGCAGTTTTGTTGGTTTGGTTTGTTGTTGGTTTTTTGTTTCTGTTTTTCTTTGGTTTTTCAAGACAGGGTTTCTCTGTAGCTTTGTGCCTTTCCTGGAACTCACTTGGTAGCCCAGGCTGGCCTGAAACTCACAGAGATCTGCCTGCCTCTGCCTCCTGGGTGCTGGGATTAAAGGCGTGCACCACCACCACTGCCTGGCTAAGTGTGTGCACTTTTAATTCGTTGTTGTTTTAATCTGTCTGTGCATGTGTGCATGTGTGTGTATCTAGTGCATCCCACTGTACTCAAGTAGAAGACAGTTTTCAGGAGTCAGTTTTCACCTTCCATCTTGTTTTTTGTTTTTGTTTTTGTTTTTTTTTAAAGAATCTGTCTTGTTTCTACTGCTTTGGATGTTCCAGACTAGCCCCACGAGCTCGGTTCTTGATGGTGATTCTCCTGTCTTCCCTCCCTCCCGCCTCACTTTAGGCATTCTCGAATTACAGCTGCACACCATGGAATCCAGCTTCTCTACATGGCTTCCAGGGATGGAATCCAGGCTGTCAGGTTTGAGTGTCAAACCCTTTTACCTGCTAAGTCATCTCACAAGACAGCCCAGGATTTCTGAGACACGCTCATACTAAACCAGACTGACCTCAAACTCAAAATGACCCTTCTGCTTAGTGCCCTAGGTGCTGAGCCACCACCTTTGACTTGTTTTGGAAACGGGGTCTTTCTGTGTAGCCCAAGTTAGCCTTGAACTCTATCTTCTTGACTCAGCTTCTAGAAATGCTGGGATTACAGACACATGCTACCAAGGCTTTTTTTTTGAGGGGGGGGGGGACAGGGAGGGTCTGTTGTATCCCAAACTGGCTTTGAACTCACTAAATAACAGAGGCTAGCCTTGAACCCCAATTGTGTACTGCCACACCCAGTTTCATACAGTGCTGGGGATCAAACCTGGGCCTCAAGCATGCTGCCCACTGAGTTACTGCCCCAGCCCTTGATTTCAGTTTCTTTGTATGGGAGTTTGCACGTGTGCGTGGAGAGGTCAGAGGGTGACTCTGTCCTTCCTCAGGTGTACAACTTACCAAGTTGTGTAGTCAATCTATGGAGCCAGTGAGCCTAAGTCCAAGAGACCTGCTGGTCTCTGTTCTCCAGTGTGTGTGTGTGTGTGTGTGTGTGTGTGTGTGTGTGTGTGTGTGTGTGGTGTGTGAGCAGGACAAACCTCTGTATGTCTTGCTCAGTTACCCTCTATTTTATTTATTTATTTTTTTACAGTTTTTTGAGACAGGGTTTCTCTGTGTAGCTTTGCTGCTTTCCTGGAACTCACTTTGTAGCCCAGGCTAGCCTCGAACTCACAGAGATCCTACCTCTGTTTCCCAAGTGCTGGGATTAAAGGCGTGCACCACCACCGCCAGGCTACTCTCTACTTTATTTACTGAGCAGAGTTTCTTTGGTGAACCTGGCACTCACCACCTAGACCAGTCTAGCTAGCCAGTTTGCCTTGGGAATCCTTTGTCTCTACTCTCAAGTGCTGGGATTATAAATGGGCCACCACACCCATCTGGCATTTTACATGGGTTCTGGGGACTCAAACCCATGTCCTCATGCTTGAACACAAGCATTTTACCCACTGAGCTGCCTCTCCATCCCTGAAGGTGCACATTTGTCTGATTGTTTAAATGTTTTACCGTATATTGAGATTTATATATTTTATGTGTGTGAGTGTTTTACTTTCCATGTACGCCTGTACACCACATGCCTGCCTGACAGCTGAGAAGATCAGAAGAAGGCACTGGGTCTCTTAGGACTGGAGTTACAGCCAGGTGTGGTGGCGCCCACCTTTGATCCCAGCACTCAGGAGGCAGAGGCGGCTGATCTCTGTGAGTTGGAAGCCAGCCTACTCTACAGGGCGAGTTCCAGGACAGCCAGGGCTATGCAGAGAAACCCTGTCTCAAAAAAAACAAACCAAAACAAACCTGAAGTCACTATGCATGGTTGTGAGCTGCCCTGTAGGTACTGGGAATTGAACCCAGGTCTCCTGAAAGAGCATTAAAGACATGCAGGTGTGGGAGTGCATGCCTGTAATCCCAGTGCTCAGGAGACTGAGGCAGGAGGAGCCTGAGTTTGAGGGCTAGCCTGAGCTACACAGCAAGCCCTTGTCTCCAAGATCTACACATGGAGAGCTGAGGAGATGGATCAATGGGTAAGAGCACTTGCTCTGCAAGCATGAGGATCTGAGTTCGAATTCCTAGCTCGTGGAAAATGCCGTGTGTGTCTGTGTACGCCTGTAACCCCCAGCACGGGAAGATGGAGGCGAGTGGATCCTAGGTCAAACAATTTAGCTGAATCAATAAGCTTGTGGCTCAGTGAGAGACCCTTTTTCAAGGCAACAAGTCAAAGAGCAATAGAGGGAGACGCCTAATGTCTGGCCAACACATGCACACACACAGATGTGTCTACCCATACATTCAGTTACATGGAACACACACCCACACTGAATACAAAATATGTGAAGCCCATCAGGCATGGTGCTACAGGTCTTTAATCCCAGCTCTTGGGAGACAGAGGCAGGAGGATCTCATAAATTCTACGCCAGCCTGGGCTACACAGTGAGAGTCTGTCTAAAGAAGGGGAAAGCTGGAGAGGTGGTTCAACGGGTAAGAGCACTCACTGCTCTTGCAGAGCCTGAGTTTGGTTCCCAGCCACCACATCCACTGCTCATAACCAGCTGTAACAGACACACAGACACAGACACAGACACAGACACACACACACACACACACACACACACACACACACACGTCAGGGACGACCCAACCACCAGGTGGCTAGTGGGTCTGTAGCCAGTGGGTGACCCCTCCATAACTCACGTGTGCTGGGGGGATGGCACCTCCCAGGCCATCCAACTCCAGCCTTGCACTCACCCACAGCTCAGAGAGGGCAAGAGACTTGCCTGAGGGCACCCAGCCAGCCAGGGGCATGAGGTGAACAGCCAGACCTCCTGCAGTGGCCCAGGGAGCCAGATCAGCCTCAGGAAGTCCTGGCAGTGCTGGCCGGAAACAGAATTGTTTGCTTTTCTGGACAGCCCTGCAATCCCAGCCAGCTGTTTCTCTTCATGTCCAGGGAGGTTTGGAAAGGAAGGCCTCTTCACCGGAAAGACCTGAAGCCTGAGCCCTGGTTCCCTCTTAATGAGATCTCCAGATCTTTGAAGGAGGTATGCTGGTGGGGGGAGGGGTTCACTCTGAGGAGAGAGGAGGAAGTGGGGAGGGGATGGGAGGAGGAACGGGAGGATGGCGGAAAAATAGCAGTTGCTCAACTTAAGAAAAAATATTAAGAGGACTGGGTGCTCTTCCAGAGGTCCTGAGTTCAATTCCCAGCACCCACATGGTGGTACACAATGAGATCTGGTGACGTCTGGTTCTCTCTTCTAGCCTGCAGGCATGCAAGCAGAACACTGTATATATAATAAATAAATCTTTTTTAAAAAGTATTTTTATTTTTTATTTTATTTTATGTGTGTGGGTGTTTTGCCTGCAAGTATGTCTGTGCACCACGTCACGTGTGTATCTAGTGTCCATGGAGACCAGAGGAGGGCATCAAATACCCTGGCCTGGAGTTACAGTTACAAGCCATGATGTCGGTGCTGGAGATGAAAGCCAGGCAGTGCTCTTGACCCCTGAGCCGTCTCTCCAGTTCCAGATGCTTAACTTGGGGCTCTGATTTCCTCCACCTCTGAAATTCTCACTTAGAGATGCCCTGGAGACCTCCCCAGTAAGCAGCAGTAGAGTCCTTGGTAGGCACAGAACCCTTCCTCCTGGCAAGGGGGTGCTATGCCTAGAGTGGGATGGGAGTTTAAGAACAAATTAAGCCGGGCAGTGGTAGCTCACACCTTTAATAACCAGCACTCCGGAGGCAGAGCCAGGCGGATCTCTGTGAGTTCGAGGCCAGCCTGGGCTACCAAGTGAATTCCAGGAAAGGCGCAAAGCTACACAGAGAAACCCTGTCTCAGAAAAAAAAAAAAGAAGAAGAAGAAGAACAAGAACAAGTTAAAGGGCTGGGCAGATGACTCAGAGGTTAAGAATGCTTAATGCTCTTCCAGAGGACCTGTGTTCAGTTCTCAGCACCCACCGGTAACTCCATCTCCACATGAAAAGATCTCTTCTGGCCTCCACAGGCAGTATACTCACATGCATAGACCTATACACAGACACAAGATAAAAACTAAAATCCGCCGGGTGGTGGTGGTGCACGCCTGTAATCCTAGCACTCGGGAGGCAGAGGCAGGTGGATCTCTGTGAGTTCGAGGCCAGCCTGGTCTACAGAGTGAGTTCCAGGACAGGCTCCAAAACTACAGAGAAACCCTGTCTCGAAAAACCAAACCAACCAACCAAACAAACAAACAAACAAGAAACAACCCTAAAATCCTTTTTTAAAAAGCTTACTTGGGGAATATCTCATTGGTAAAGCACTTGCCTAGCACACACAGGGACCTCGAGAGACCTCCCTCCCCTCTTCCTCTATTTCCCCCTCTGTCCCTCCTTACTCCCACCTTCTGTCTTTCCCTCCTCCCTCTTAGTCCCTCCTTTCATCCCTTCCTTCTCAGCACCCCACTTTGGAAGCCCAGGCTACCCTGAGACTCACCATCCTCCAATCTTAGCTTCCTTAGCACTGAAATCGCAGGCGTGTGCCACCATGCCTGCCGGAAAGCAGTTACCTTTGAGCAATGGTGCGTCCTGGAGCCAGGAGGAGCACCCTGGCTGGGGCAGGGGTCTTCAGGACCCCAACTTCACAGCCATCATCTCATTCCAATGACTCTGGTAGAAAGGCTCCTGCCTTTCTGTCTCATGAGTCAAGTGCAAGGTAAGGGTATAAGAAACTGGAAGCCACCCCTCCAGAGAGGGCAGAACCACACTGACTGTGGCTCCTGGCTGGCTGACCCTGGCCTTTTATCTCTGGCCACAGGTTTAGTCTATTATCTACAATGGAGGACAGTCCCACCCCCACCCCACCCCATCCCTCTAGCACTAGCCAGTTTTCAGGATCCCAGTCCCAGCCCCTTCTGATCCTGACAGGTCCAAAGTGACCATATCCTCCTCCAGGAGCAGACATGTTTCCTGGAAAGATGTGAGGAGACTACCAATCACATGAACACAAAATGAAGGAGGAACCGGGGATGTGGCTCAGTCAGTGAAGTGCTTGCCTAGTGTGCTCGAGGTCCTGAGTTCCAGCCCCACCTCCCATATAAACCAGACCTAAAGACACAAATGTGATCCCAGCATTGGGAAGAGGTAGAGATATGAGTATCAGAATAAAGACCAGCCTAGTGTCCATAGTTGCTTTGAGAACAGCCTGGGCTACGTAAGACCTTGTCTCATATTAAAAAGGAAGAAAGAAAGAAAGAAAGGAAGAAAGGAAGGAAGGAAGGAAGGAAGGAAGGAAGGAAGGAGAAATAATTAATAAAACAGAAGCAAGAATCCACAACAGAGTGTACACAGGGGTCTAGAATTACTTTCTGTGATATTGGGGACTGTACTCAGGGCTTCCAAACAGGCAGGTGCTCTATCCCCAAGCCAGTTCTAACCCCTCACTGGGAGATTCTGGCAGGGCCTCTACCACTGAGCCACACCTTAGCACCTCACTGGGGGATTCTAGGCAGGGGCTCTACCACTGAGCTACACTCTCAGCCTTTTTCACTTTTTTTTTTTCAAAACAGGATTTCTCTTTGTAGCCTTGGCTGTTCTGGAACTCCCTTTGTAGACCAGATTGGCCTTGAATTCACAGAGATCAGCCTGCCTCTGCCTCTCAAGTGCTGGGATTAAAGGCATGTGCCACCATCTTCCGGCTTGCCTTTTTACTTTTTAAAAAAATAATTTAATTTTTAAATTATGTATGTTTCTTATTTATGTGTATGTGTGTATCTGTGTGAGTGTATGCCACATGTATGTGGTTGCCTATGGTGAGCAGAAGATGATATGAGATCCCCTGGAACTGAGGCTGCAGGCAGATGTAAGCCACCTGATGTACATGCTGGGAACTGAACTCAGGTCTTCTGGAAGAGCAACAGGCACTCTTAACTGTTGAGATATCTCTCCAACTCATGCCCAGACACATGTACACATAAACTTTACCCACTGAGCCATCTCCAAGGGCCCACCTTTTTCTTTTTAAAGATATTTTAGGCTTCTCAATAAAGAAATAAACTGGGCTTGATGGCACATGCCTTTAATCGCAGCACTCAAGAGGCAGAGGCAAGAGGATCTCTGTGAGTTCAATGCCAACCTGGTCTACATAGCAAGTCTCAGGACAGCTAGGACTACAATGCAAGACTCTGTCACAAAAAAACAAGAACTAGGAGGCTGGAGAGATGGCTCAGCGGTTAGGGTTCAAAGGCTGCCCTTCCAGAGGTCCTGAGTTCAATTCCCAGAAATCACATGGTGGCTCACAGCCATTTATAATGAGATCTGGTGCCCCCTTCTGGCCTGCAGGCAGGACACTGTATACTTAACAAAACAAAAACAAACTAAAGTCCTAAGACATAGTGATCAATGCCTGTAACCCCAGCACTTGAGAGTGGAGGCAGGGGAAACAAGAATTTAAAGTCATCCTCAGCCACATATTGAGTTTGAAGCTTTGGCTGTTCTAGAACTCTCTCTCCAGACTGGCCTTGAATTTACAGAGATCTGTCTGCTTTTGCATCCTGAATGCTGGGATTAAAGGTGTGTGCCCACTCTGTCTTTGTGTTTTTTTGTTTTTTAAGACAAGGTTTCTCTGTGTAGCCTTGGAGCTTATCCTGGAACTCGTTCTCCCAGCACTCGGGAGGCAGAGGCAGGCGGATCTCTGTGAGTTCGAGGCCAGCCTGGGCTACCAAGCGAGTTCCAGGAAAGGTACAAAGCTACACAGAGAAACCATGTCTCGAAAAACCAAAAAAAAAGAAAAAAAAGGAATGAACCGCGTGGCATGTCATTAGGACACAGGAGGAGGTGGGGAGATGACTCGGTAGGTAAGAGCACTTGTGTCGCAAGCCTGGGGACCTGAGTTCAAATCCCCAGAACTCAAGTAAATAGCCAGATGTAGCTACAGTGCTGTGGAGACAGAACTCTGGGATCTGCTGGCTCAGTGGATGTCCTTCTCTGGCCTCCATCCCTGTATCTGCACACACGCTCACACACACACACACACACACGCACACACACACACACACTCACACACACACACACACACACCCATTCAGGAGCTAGCTCCAGCCCTCCTGTAAGTCAAGTGTAGTAACACAATTATAACATAAAAAGAAACTTGCAGGACACTCATTCTCTAATCCAAGCACTTGGGAGGTTGAGGCAGGAGGATTACCACGAGTACCACGCCAGTATGGGCTACAGAGGCTCCAAAAACAGGGGAACCAAGAGCTGGGACCGTGGAAAAGCTCTTGCTAGCATGCGCAAGGCCGTGGGTTCAGCGTCTCACACCCATCTCATGGTGGTGCATGCCTGTTATCTCAGCACTCAGTGGAGGCAGGAGGATCAGAAGTTCGTTGTCCTCTGCTACACAGTGAGTTACTTCCAGGCCAGCCTAGACCCCGTGTCCAACACAAAAGCAAAAACAGAGATGACCGGGGTTGGGGATTTAGCTCAGTGGTAGAGCGCTTGCGCAAGGCCGTGGGTTCGATCCTCAGCTCCAAAAAGAAAAAGAAAAACAAGAAAACAAAAACAAAAAAACCAGAGATGACCTAGTTCATGGGCACTATAGGCAATTAGGGAACCCGGGGGCGTGGCTTGGCGAAGTGGGTGTGGCAAAGCACGCCACTCTCTTTGTGTCAGTTGTGGGTGGGACCTTCGGGAGATGGACCAATCTGGAGAGGCCCAGGCCCTGGGACCCGCTGACAAATCCAAGGACAGGAGCGTGGGCAGAGCTCGCAGGAGGAGCTGGAAGGTTCCAGAATGTGTGGTTCTAGGGAGATCATTCCTGCAGACCTCTGGCTTTCTCTCTGGCCCCCAGCTCCCCAGTTGTGCATTGTCTACTCTCACACTTTTCTCCCGTTGCAGTGGCCGCCGGGAGTTCAGCAGATCGGAGACAGCTGTTTCTGGTCAGGACAAAGATGGATGGCGCCTACGGAATTTGCTTTTCTAAATCTGGGGAGATCCAGGAAAGTAAGAGTCTCCAATTCCTATAGGCACGCCGGAGCAGCCACAGTCCCTTCCCTGTGCCCACATGGTACGTGGGAGCCCAGAGAAGCTGCAAATTTGTGAAATCACACAGCATTTGAGTAGACCCAGAGTCTCTTAAACCAAAGCAGGGAAAATGGAGCGGGTGTCTTGGGATACATTTGGAGGTAAAATTAACGAAGAGGAGGAGGAGGAGGAGGCTGAGTCAGCTGAAGGGTATGTGATCTCTGCATTTAGGAAGCTGGGGAAGGAGGAATGATACCAGATTGGGGCCAGCCTTGGCTACAGACTAGATAATCAGAAACTTGATAGTCCCAAGTGTGCTAGCACACACCTATAATCCCAGCACTCGGGAGGCAGAGGCAGCTGGATCTCTGAGTTTGAGGTCTGCCAGGACGTCAGCCGGCATGGCAAGGATTACACAGAGAGGCCCTGTATCAAACAAAACCAACGACAACAAACACTAGCAAACCAGGCTTGGTGACACGAGCCTTTTAATACCAACATTCAGGAGGTAGAAGAAAGAGCAGGAGTTCAGTGTCATCTGCAGCTACACAAGGAGTTGGAGGCTAGCCTAGGCTGTGCAAGACCACCGTAAAACAAAACAACAAATAAACAGCTTGGGACTGGGAGATGGCTCAGTTGGTAAAAATACATGAAGAGGGCTGGAGAGATGGCTCAGTGGTTAAGAGCACCGACTGCTCTTCCAGAGGTCCTGAGTTCAATTCCCAGCACCCACATGGTGGCTCACAACCATCTGTAATGAGATCTGGTGCCCTCTTCTGGCCTGCAGGGACACATGCAGGCAGAATACTGTACACATAATAAATAAATCTTAAAAAAAAAAATACATGAAGACCCGATTTCATGCACACACATGAAAAGCTGGATGCCTGATACCTTGTAGGCTGGCCGCTGCCTCCTATATGCCAGCAAGACGGCCATGTTTCACAACGCTGACATACCCAACACACGAATGTTTTCTGTCTTTGATTTTTATTTAGTTATTTGTGTCATGAACTTCTGGAAGGCTAGTGGATGGAATTGGCTCACTCCTTCCACCCAGGGTTTCGAGGCAGGGTATCTCGTTTCTGTTCTTCCCCTGCTCCAGGCTAGCTCACCAACCAGCCAGCTAGTTTCCAGAAGATTCTCACGTCATCTTGTTATAGGAGTTCTGGAATTACAGACACATGCCACTGAATCCAGTTTTTTTAATGAGGGCTCCAAGGATCAAACTCAGGTCATGGAGACAGGGTCTCTCTACCTACCTTCATAGCCTTGGTTGTTCTGGATCTCACTCTGTAGACCAGGCCATCCTCAAACTCACAGAGATCCACCTGCCTCTGCCTCCCGAGTGCTGGGATTAATGGCCTGTGCCACCAAACCTGAGATCTTTTGCCTTTTTGAACCCAGTTTTTCTCCTTCCAAATGGCTTTCAAAAGGGTCTGAGGGCGTCTCCCCTGGAGTCCTCAGCCTAGCAAGAAGAGCCCCGCCCAGCCTGACCCGGCCGGTATGTCCCTATCGCCACCTGGTGGCATCCCGGAGCATAGCAGCCAATCCAGGAGATGGGCGTTCCAGGTCTGGGCTACAGAGCTGGCCCCAGCCTGTAACTGGCCTCCTGGCAATAGTGACGTCTTCTCTAAGAAGGACAAGTTGGATCGGGGACCTTAGAGACGTCATTTATTTCCGATGAGTGCCACGCCAAGTACAACGCTCAGCCTGCCAATCTAACGAGAATCATTCTTGGAGTTGTTATGCCCACTCTGTGAGTTAGACTTGAAAAGGGATCGCCTTGCTCGCCCAGAGCTCTGCCTAGAATCCAGGTTGAAAGCGGAGCCAGACCCCAGACCTAGGCTATGTTTAGAAATGAGAGCTTGCTGGGGACCGGGTGGTATCCCTCTCCTCTCCCACACTAAGTCCTCATGTGGCATCCCCCTGCCCTGCCACTGGTGTCTGCAGAGGTCTTGGGGAGGAGAGAACCTGAAGGTGGGCCTCCATCTAGAATCCTCTTCCCTGGCCCCACTCAGCTGCATCCCAACTCTAACCCTCATCTCCCAGGAAATCTGCAGAGTCCCTTCCAAAGCTTCTCAGCTGCAGTTGTGGGAATAGTAAGTGTCTCTCAGGACATTAGGCTACAAGCTAAGCCACTGGTAAATGCTTTGTCAATGGCCTAGGAAGCCAACCTAACCGTGTCCTCTACTGTCTTCCCCCATACTTGGCAAGCAAACCAGCTGCCACCACAGGATCTTTGCACTAGCTGTATTCTGTGTCTGGCGCACCTGAAATCCAAGACATCCAGTCCACTGTCACAACCAAAGCCCCTGCTCCAGCAAGGAGACATCTGCAAGCCCACACAGTGTGTCTGGCCAGTCAGATGGACAAAATTGTCCAGGTACAAACTGGAAGTGCCTAGGTGTGGAGTGGTGCTAGAGGGCAGCTGTGTGTCCAGATCCACGCAACTGGCTAGCAGCATAGGGACTGTTAGGTAAAGAGTGAAATATTCCTAGTGGCCTGGTGTTAGCCCCAGAGCTATTGCTCCCAGCTCCAGACCCACTAGTCTCCTTTGGACCACAGGATCCGACTACAAACTACATCTCCCAGAGTCCCTGGCAGCCAGCTTCCTGTTAGATTTTGCCAACAGGAGGCACCAGAGCTCAACCTGTCTGTAGCAGACCTCCATATGGGTCAACTCTGAGAGCTCCTTCACAGAAGCATGCTTTGAAACAATAGAGAGACGGATGGATGGATGGATGGATGGATGGATGGATGGATAGATAGATAGATAGATAGATAGATAGATAGATAGATCCATAGACAGACAGACAGATAATGCTGGACATGTTGGCACAGGCCTTTAATCCCAGCACTGGGGGAAGCGAAGGCAGATGGATCTCTGTGAGTTCAAGTCCAGCCAGGGCTACATAGTGAGACCCTGTTTCGAAGCAAACAACAATAAAGACATGATAGTCATCACCTGAAAGAGTTGGTGTGTGCCTGTCATCCCAAACTGGGCATGACGGGCCACACCTTTAATCCCAGCACTCAGGAGGCAGAAACAAGAGGATCTCTGTGAGTTCAAGGCCAACTTGGTCTACAAAAGGAATTCCAGGACAGCAAGAACTAAATAGAGAGACCCTGTCTTTAAAAAAAAAAAGTAATAAAAACTATCCAGATGTTGTGGGGCACAATGAATGTGAGCACTAGCAAGGCAGAAATGCAGTTGAGTTCAAGGCTGCCTGTTCTAAGTGGAGTTGCAGGCCAGCCAAGGCTACACAGTTAGATTAAAAAGTAACATTTAGCTGGGCAGTGGTGGCACATGCCTGTAATCCCAGCACCTCAGGAGGCAGAGGCAGGTGGATCTCTGTGAGTTCGAGGCCAGACTGGTCTACAAAGCGAGTTCCAGGACAGCCTCCAAAACTATACAGAGAAACACTGTCTTGAAAAAACAAAAGAAAAAAAAAAGTAACATTTACCTATATGTACTTATGTAATTTATTGTATTTAAAGAATATATATATAATGCAAAATGTGTTTATATATAACTTTTATATGATTTTATGTGTTTTTAATTATATATATTTATATAGTATATATGTTTTTTGGGGGTGGTTTCGAGACAGGGTTTCTCTGTGTAGCCCTGGCTGTCCTGGAACTCACTCTGTAGACCAGGCTGGCCTCAAATCTGGAGATCCATCTGCCTCTGCCTCTTGAGTGCTGGGATGAAAGGTGTACACCACTACCACTAGGGAGGACTTAGTTTATTTTTAATTACATGTTCCTGTTTTAGTTAGTGCAGGTGAGAGCAGAAGCCCACAGAGGCCAGAATGTGAGATGCCCTGGAGCTAGACTTCCACATATGTGCAGCCCTCAGTGGGGTGCTGGGAACTGAACATGCTCCTCTGCATGAGCAGCAATACATGCTTCTAGCCACAGAACCGGCTCTCCAGCCCCCATTTGTATTATGTATTTGGTTATTTAGAGACAGGGTCTGACTAAGTAACCCAGCATAGCCTCAACTCAGACTCCATCTGCTTCAGCTTCCAGAGCCCTAAGACGCAGGAATGTGCTTCTAGACTTCGCTAGAAATACTCTCTCTCTCTCTCTCTCTCTCTCTCTCTCTCTCTCTCTTTTTTTTTTTTTTGGAGCTGAGGATTGAACCCAGGGCCTTGCGCTTGCTAGGCAAGCACTCTACCACTGAGCTAAATCCTCAACCCCTAGAATACTCTCTTCCAAACTGTCTGCATTGAACATACTGACAGTTTTTCTCGTCAATAAGCAATAAGTATAACAACACTTTGCATGTCGTTTTCATCTTACATATATTTCAAGTCACTTACAAATGGTTGTTTTTTTTAAATGTACTTCGTGTGTGTGTGTGTGTGTGTGTGTGTGTGTGTGTGTGTGAACATGCCAAGGCACTTGTGAGGAGGTCAGAGGACAACTGCAGGAGTCAATTGTCCCCTTTCACTATGTGGGTACCCCCAGGAATTGCACCAGGTCAGTAGGCTCAGGACCATCTTGCCGGTCCAGGTTTTGTTTTGTTTTGCTAAGGGGGTCTCAAGCTGGTAGTTCTGGTTATCCTGGACTCACTATAGCCCAGGCTGACCTCAAATTCCAAATGATCCTCCTTCCTCATCTTCCCAAGCCTGGGATTACAGGTGTGAGCCCCCAAGCCTGACTCTGCCCGATCCTTAATGCATCTGTCTGTGGAATAGCACCATCACCATCCCACGAGGGGAGTGGGGGGGGGGCAAGGGACCAGAGAGAAGGCCGCCACTAGATGGCGCCTGAGAGGAGCCTCTGGCCTGCTAGTATTGCCCTGACCCAGCCCTCATCAGTCTGTGCCTCTTCCTTAGCAGATTCCCTATCCCCACTTTCCTTTGGGCTCCTACCAGAGCCTCACCTGCCCCCAGGCCTGCCCCCACCCCCTTAGTTATTTCTAGCCAAGTTGTTTAAACCTCCCTGCACTTGAGGGAGACTCGGAGCTAGAGAGATGGCTCAGTGCACTGAGCACTGGCGGCTCTTCCAGAGGACCCAGGGTCCATTCTCAGAAACCACACAGTGGCTTACAACTATGTATAATTGCAGTTCCGGGTAACCAATGCCCTCTTCTGACCCTCAAGGGTATCAGGTGCACAGATACCCATGCAGGCAAACATCCATATGCATGTAAAAATAAAAATGAAATGTAGGCTATGTGGTGGTGGCGTATGCCTTTATTCCCAGTACTGGGGAGCCAGAGGCAGGATGACATCTGAGATAGAGGCCAGCCTGGTCTACAGAGCCAGTGCCAGGACAACCAGAGCCACACAGAGAAACAGTTTCAAACAAACAAACATTTAGAAACAAAATAAAAAACTGTGAGGGTCAATGTGAGTCTTCCCTGGAGAATTTGGATACAGTGTCAGGTACACAGCTCCTCAGAAATAAAGAGGACAGGATATGTATGTATGTAGCCCAGGCGGGCCTCTAACTAGAGATCCACCTGCCTCTGCCTCCTGAGATTTGGGATTAAAGTGCATGCCTTTAATCTCTGGCTCTCATGGAACTTGCCATGTAGACCAGGCTGCCCTTGTTCTCACAGAGATCTCCCTACGTCTGCCTCCTGAGCATTGGAATGGGCATGTACCACCACACATCATGCCAGGTCTCTGTTTTTGTTTCTCTTGGCCAGACACAGTGGCATACAACTTTAATCCCCGCACTTGGGAGGCCGAGGCAAAAGCAGACAGATCTCTTTGAATTCTAGGCAAGCCTGGGATAGTGAGACCCTGTCTCAATTGTTATTCATTTATTTAGTGTGTGTGTGTGTGAATACAGGCACACATGTGCAAAGCACACATGTGTTGGTCAGAAAGACAGCTCTGGAGACTATCTGCTCCCCTTCTTCTGCCATGGGTTCTGGCCATGACTCAGGCTTGCAGAGTAAGAACCCACTACGCCATCTTTGCTGACCCTGGCCTGGAACTCTCTGGCCTCTGGCCTTAGCCTCCTGAATCCTGGAATCCTAGGCATGTGCCACCAGGTCTGTTCCCTTTGCTCTTCTCTGTCTTTGGAGTCATCACCCCACACTTTCCTTTCCACGTCAGGGGTTCCCTGGGTACTGCACCTGTCCCCAGATGTCCTCAGTGCCCAGACTGCTGAGGTGCCTGCCACCTGGAACTGGAGAACCCAACTGGGTTCTGCTAAGTGTGCTGCCCTTGAGCCTTACCCGGAGTGACCCCAGGCTGAGGAACAGGACAGGACAGGACTGGACAGACTGGACCTGGGCTTGGCTGATCCCATTCCTTAGAAACATAAGCCTAGGGGCTGGAGAGATGGCTCAGAGGTTAAGAGCACTGACTGCTCTTCCAGAGGTCCTGAGTTCAATTCCTAGCAACCACATGGTGGCTCACAACCATCTGTAATGAGATCTGGCACCCTCTTCTGTGTACACAATAAATAAATAAATCTTTAAAAAAATAAAAATAAAAAGTCCTTACTGATTCTATATAAATAAAAATAAAAAGAAAGAAAGAAAGAAAGAAACACAAGCCTAGCTGGGAGGTAGCGCACGCTTTTAATCCCAGCACTTGGGAGGCAGAGCCAGGCGGATCTCTGTGAGTTCGAGGCCAGCCTGGGCTACAGAGTGAGTTCCAAGACAGGCTCCAAAGCTACACAGAGAAACCCTGTCTTGAAAAAACAACCAAACAAACAAACAAGCAAACAAACGGAAAAAAACCAACAACAACAGCAGACTCCTTTGTTGAGCACCTACTGTGTACATGGGACTCATGCTTGTTCTTTGTGTCATAGTTTCATACTAAACAACCTCCAGAGCAGCTGTTCTCAACCTGGGGGTCGAACGACCCTTTTACAGGGGTCGCATATCAGATATCCAACACATCAGATATTTACATTATGATTCTTAACAGTAGCAAAATTATGGTTATGAAGTAGCAATGAAGTAATTTCATGGTTGGGGGTCACTACAACAGGAGGAACTGTATTAAAGGGTCGCAACATCAGGAAAGTTGAGAACCCCTGCTCTAGGGAGATCGGTGCCTTGTGGCCCTAGAAGAAAAAACAGAGCACCCAAGAGGTTGCTTATCCTATTCAATTTAGCCATTTTGTCTCCCCCCACCCCTTGTTTCTAGAAAGTATGAGACATCTCTTTTCTTGTTGCCCTAGCTGGCTTGGAACTTGATACTTAAACCGACTGGCCTTGAACTCGAGATCCTCCTGCCTCTTTGCCTCCCTAGTGCTAGGATCACAGGCAGGCATCACACCAGGTAAGGTGTTTCCCATCTATGGAAAGGTACCTGAAGAAATAGAAGTGTGGCTCCCACAGACCAACAAGTTCATTTCATGTTTATTCATCTGTTTTCTCAAATAAAATTGAGATATCAGAGCTGTCCCCTTCCTCTAGCCTGGTGTCACAGGCCGGTGATTCCAGAAGGATGGAAAGTTCAGTGCTTAGGTCTGGGGAGATGGCTCCGTGGGTAAGAACACTGGCTGCTCTTCTGGAAAACTAGAGTTCAGTTCCTAGCACCCACATGGTAGCTCACAACTGCCCATAATTCTGGTGCCTTCTGGTCTCCACAGGCACTGTACGCATGTGGTACACAGACATTCATGCAGGCAAGACATCCGTGGCCATAAAAATAAATAAATATGAAAACAAAACAAAACAAAAAGGTCAATGCCTACCTGGTTACAGAATGAGTTCAGGCCAGCCTGGGCAACTTTTTGAGATCCTGTCTCAATATAAACAGTTAAGAAATGAAAATCAAAGCACACACCTTTGATCCCAGCACTCAGGAGGCCGAGCCAGGAGGATCTCTGTGAGTTCGAGGCCAGCCTGGTCTACAGAGTGAGATCCAGGACAGGCACCAAAACTACACAGATAAACCCTGCGTCGAAAAACAAAAAGAAAAAAAGAAAAGAAAACAAGCCATGCATTATGGGTCAGACCTTTAATCCCAGCACTTGGGAGGCAGAGGCAGCCAGATCTATGTATGTTTGAGGCCAGCCTGTTCTACATATGGAGAGTTCTAGGCCAGTTAGAGCCCTGTCTCAAAATAGAGAAAGAAAATAAAACAAAACAAAAATTTGAGTGCAGTGTAAATATCTGTCACCCCTCAGGAGGTAGAGACTGAAGAATCAGTTCACGGCCACGCTGGGCTTGGTGGCATATAACTTTAATCCCAGCACTCCAGAGGCAGGTGGATCTCTATGAATTTGAAGCCAGCCCGGTCTATACAGTAGGTTCCAAACCAGCCAAGGAGTACAATGAGACCCTGTCTCAAACAAAACAAAGCAAAAGAGTTCAAGGCCAGCCTGGGCCACATAAAACCCTGTTTCAAAAAAAATATACAATCTAGAACATTTGGAGAGGGGCACTAGCCTAGCATGTGTGAGGCACCAGCTTCCACCACTAGCACTGAAGAAAAAACAAAACCAAGGAACCATGCCCCTCCTAACCTTCCTATCCTATCCCAGCTCCCTCCCTCCTCCAGGGTAACAGCTGCGCCTCCTGGAAGCCCTTCACGCATTCCTAAGCCCAGAGTAATGGCTCACTCTTGGGATCCCAACACTCCCAGGCTGAAGCAGGCTAGCCTAGGCTCTACAGAGTGAGACCCCAGCCCCCACTCCTTCAAGCACCAGCCCGCCCGGGTGTGCGCCTGCGGACCCTCCTCGGTCCCCTCTGCGGGGCAGAGGCTAGGCATCGCAAGTCCCCAGCGGCCCGCAGGTTCCCTTAGGGGAATCAGGGCCGTTTCGAAAGGCAGGACCACACCTCGCATCCCCTGCGGGCTTCGCTCTCGAAACGGGAAGTCGGCGGAGGAAGTCGCGCGGGCAGCCGCCGGCCGCCGCCGCATGACTAAGTTTGGCTCGACCTGCGCTCCTTGCCTTTTATGGACGACTCGTGGGCAGCGGCCGCGGGCGGAGACCAGAGGGAAGGGACACCCCAGCCCCCCAACCCTGCCAAAGCCCTGATCCCTGTACAACCCAGCTGCTTTACCTCCCCACATCTGCAGGCCAGGCCCCTCCCTCTTTCAAGTACAGAAAGGGAAACTGAGGCCCTGAGCTAGATGGGGATCAGCTCTTCCTATCCCTGCCTAGTACGTGAAGCCAGAGGACATCCAAGGGCTCTGCTCTCCGGCCCCCTGGCCTGGATGGATGACTGACATTCCCAAGGGGGGTGGGGAGGTGGGCAGGGCTGCACTTTAGGGAATTGAACCCAGGGCCTAGAACATTCCACGGAGCCGTAGCCACAGCCTTCCCTTTTCTTTTTAAAAATAGTATTTGCGGCCAGGCATGGTCACAGTGGTCTTACAGCACCAAAGAGGCAGAGGCTGGTGGATCTCTGTGAGTTCGAGGCCAGCCTGCTCATAGAGAGTTCCTAGGTCAGCTAGGATTACATAGTGAGACCCTCTCTCAAAACCACCAAAAACTTCCAGCACTTGGGAGGCAGAGTCAGATGGATCTCTGAGTTCGAGACCAAGCCTGATCTACAGCGCGAGATCCAGGACGGTCACAGCTACACAGAGAAAGCCTGTCTTCAAAAACCACAAAACAAAAAACAACAACAACAACAAAACAACAAAGTTTCAGGCTGGGTGGCAGTGGCACACGCCTTTGATCCCAGCACTCGGGAGGCAGAGGCAGGCGGATCTCTGTGAGTTCCAGGCCAGCCTGGGCTACAGAGTGAGCTCCAGGACAGCCTCCAAAACTACACAGAGAAACTGTGTGTGTGTGTGTGTGTGTGTGTGTGTGTGTGTGTGTGTGTGTGTAGGGGGGGTGTTCACGATTTAGCCTTGACTGGCCCGGAACTTCATATGTAGATGAGGCTGGCTTTTGAACTCACAGAGATCCGCCTGCCTCTGCCTCCCAAGTGCTGGGATTAAAGGCATGTGCCACCACACCCAGCTAAAATTTATTTATTTGGTGGTTGAGGGGTGGGATAGGGTCTCATGTAGACCTGGCTGCCTGCTATGGAATGTCAATGCACATCTGGCTGCTTATTTCATGTTTGATTCTGTGTATGTGTGTTTGTACGTGGATGCCCTCGGAGGCCAGAGACA
This sequence comes from Onychomys torridus, assembly GCF_903995425.1. NCBI lineage: Eukaryota > Metazoa > Chordata > Mammalia > Rodentia > Cricetidae > Onychomys > Onychomys torridus. The sequence continues at coordinate 8,674,149 of NC_050464.1, forward strand.
TGGGATCTCCTGGAACTAGAGTTACAGGCAGTTGTGAGCCATTTAACATGAGTGCCAGGAACCAAACTCGGGTCCTCTGCAAGAGCAGCCAGTGCTCTTAACTGCTGTGGCCGTTTGTTTTTGAGATAGGGTCTCACATAGCCCAGGCTAGCCTCAAACTTCCTATGTAGGCAAGGATGACCACTACTTTCTGATCCTTCGTTCTTCACCTCCCAAGTACTAGCATTATGGATATGCATCATCACATCCGGTTCATTCCACAGTGCGCTGAGGTCCTGAACCCCACAGCTCATGAGTGTTAGGTAAGCACTCCACCAAGGGAGCTAAGTCACCGCCCTCCAGCCCTCTCTGTACTTCTTGTTTTAGGGCAGAGCCACACTAAATGGACCAGGCTGTCCTCGAACTCAAGATCTACTCTTGCTCTTTGGCCTCTCAAGTAGCTAGTTGGAGAGGCATGCACCGCCAGGCCAGGCTGCATGATTGACTCCCCGGGTCTGTTCTCTATCGTCTTAGCGGGGGTAGGCACTCAGACTCCTGGGGTGGGGGGACACTTGGGGTTTGAGCTTAACAGGCAGTACCACCAGCTGACAAACAGAAACTGTGAGCAAAAGTAGCAGAGCTGGGTGTGGTGACTCACCTGTAATGCCAGCACTGGAGAGGCTGAGGCAGGAGGATTGCCATGAGTTTGAGGCCAGCTGGGACTACACAGTGAGCCTGAGGCCCGTCTCATTTCAGAGCAAGACTGACTCAAACAAAAAACAAAAACAAACAAACAAAACAAGCCAGGCATGGTGGCCCTCACCTGTAGACATGGCACTTTGAAGGCAGAGCCAAGAGGATCACTACAAGTTTGGGGCCAGCCTGATCTATACACCAAGTTCTAGGCTAGCCAGACCTACACAGCTAGCTCGTCTCAAACAAACACAAAACAGAGAACAATAACAACAGCAAAAACCCAGATGGGTCTGGCCGTACAAGCTGCTGTCTCACTATTGGGGCAGGAGGATTGGAAGTTCAAAGCCTGCCCTGGCAACTGAGTGTGACTCTGTCCCAAGAGAAAAAAAGGAAAAGAGGCCCGAGAATACTGCTCAGTGTGACAGAACACTTGGTATGTACAAGACCTTGGGTTCAATCTTCAGCATTTAAAAAAAAAAAGAAAGAAAGAAAGAAAGAAAAAAAGAAAGAAAGAAAGAAAGAAAAAGTACACCTAAGGTAGCCCCTTGGAGCCCCAGGACATCTTTTGCTGTTCTGTCCTAGGCCTGTGACACCCTAACCACCACAACTCCACTGCCCAGGCCTAGCCACCCTGGGGCCTCAATATCTTCTTCAAAGGAACAGTTTGGAACGGAGAGGAGAGAGGAGATAAAGAGAGAATGACCTCAAGGTCCTATACAGGAGCCTTAGTGGGGGCCCAGACAGGGATTTCATGAGCCCCAGCTGCTGGGGTAGGATCCTGTTTCCGCAGGTTGGTCCCCTGCTCCCTCGGGGTAGAGGGGACAGCTGTCTTGAGGCTCCAGAGCCCCCTCCCTACTCTTCTCCCAAACTTAGCCTTTTAAGGAGAGGAAGTTAGGCCAAGTGGGCTGGGCCAGCTGAAGGAGTGGGGGTAGGGACTGGCCCGGGCCTGCAGGGAGCCTGGGCCGAGACGTGCTGGACAGGGACAGGCAGGGGGCTGCTGCCCTTATCTCCAGAAGTGAGATAGCCCTGGGACTCAGATAGCCAGAGGACATTCAGTAGGCGCCAAGCCAGGCCCGCATGAGCCCGTGGGATTAGCATCTGATAAGAGGTAGTCACCTGCCCCAAAGCCCTGGCCCTGTGCTTTTGAGCCAGTGAATTCCAACCTAAGCCCCTGGTCCTGGGTTCAAAAAAAAAAACATAACACTGACATCAAAAATCCAGCTGAGCCTGGTGGCCAAAGCCTGTTATCTCAGTTACTACCGAAGCAGGAGGACCAGAAGTCAAAATCGGCGGCCTCAGCAATTTAGTGTGACTCTGTCTCAAGAAAAGAGAGGGGAACTCCTTCCACTGGGTTCTTCAGTCCCCTAACAGCCTCAGGATTCTCCTCAACTCCCATCAAGAGTTCTTCTCTGTATGGCAGCCCAGCTCCCTTGTCACCCTGGGCGGGGGGGTGAGGGGAGTGGGGGTGGGGAGTGGGATGTGCCATCTAAGGCCAGACCCTCCATTACGGGATTGTTGGGAGTCCCAGGGCTGAGAGGGGCGAATACAGCCCAGGAGGAGGAGTGGGGTGGTTCTGTCCCTGACGGATGTGGGTCCCTGACAAGTACCAGTACTGTCCTGAGTACTCCCAGGAAGGGTCCCCATGTGAGGCCAGTGACAGAGGCCAAGAGATGGCCAAGCCCTCTAGAGCTAGACACGGAGCCACACCCAAGGTTCCAGGCTGTGATTTCTCAGGAGACAGCCCCCCAGTCCCGCCCCCTGTTCCCACACTCAAAGCTGTCTCCCGGCTGCTCTAGGACTCCGGCTGTCTTTACTAAGAACCGTTACCACTGTTCTTAGAGTTCCGGGGCTTTGTCTGACCTCCAGCGATCTCAGCCCACTCAGTCTGAATGCTGCTGGAATTGTTTTTGGAGGGGTTATTTGGTTTTGGTTTTGGTTTGTTTTTTAAGATAGGGTTTTTCTGTGTAGCCCTGGCTGTCCTGGAACTTGCTCTGTAGACCAGAGCCTGCCTCCAACCTACAGATAGGCAGCCTGCCTCTGCCTACCGAGTGCCAGGATTAAAGATGTGTGCCACCACCGCCAGACTGCTATTTGGTTTTTGAGACAGGGTCTCTTGTAGCACACACTGACCTCCAACTTGCCGTGGAGGCAAAATTACTTTTCTGGTCCTCCTGCCTCTGCCTCTCAAATGTTGAAACTGGAGGCATGGTGCGCCACCTTTTAAATTTTCTTTTCTAGCTGGGTGGTGGTGGTGGTGGTGGTGGTGGTGGCTGCGGCGGCAGCGGTGGCGGCGCACGCCTGTAATCCCAGCACTTGGGAGGCAGAGGCAGGTGGATCTCTATGAGTTCGAGGCCAGCCTGGGCTACAAAGCGAGTTCCAGGAAAGGCTCCAAAGCTACAGAGAGAAACCCTGTCTTGCAAAACAAAAACAAAAAATTTTCTTTTCTATCCTGCCTGCACTGTGTTGCTTTGCTGTAGCTGGATGCTGGACATCTTCCCTACTCCCTTCCCCAGTCCCTGGCATCCTCTTTCCTTCGCTCCCAGCATTGGGGTTACAGGTGCTGAGGAGCCCAGCTCAGGTCCTGATCGGTGTTCAGCAAGGACTTCACCCACCACGCTGTCTCCCCGGTGCCTCTTTCTTTCTTTTGTTTTTTTGAGACAGGGTTTCTCTGTGTAACAGTCCTGGCTGTCCTGGAACTCGATTTGTAGACTAGGCTGGCCTCGAACTGACTGAGATCCACCTGCCTCTGCCTCCCAAAGTGCTGGGATTAAAGGAGTGAGCCACCACCGCCCGGCTAACTAACCTTATTTATTACAGTGTTTTCTTTCTTGAGACTGGTTCTCTGTATTCTGATATGGAACTAACTCACTTGGTAATTCTAGCTGGACTTTAACCCCCAGCTATTCTCCTGCCTCAGCTTTTGACTATGCCAAAAATAAAAAATAAAAATAAATAAATTCTGTGCCTGGCCTTTCTGAAACTCTTAGCAAATATCTTTTCTTGCCCCCAGGGCCTGAGTGACTAGGGTGGGGATGAGGGGTGTTCGAGAAGCAGCGAGCTCGGCTGGAGGCTGGCGCCATGCCTGGCACACCCTCGGTAATACCCCACAGTCCTGATGACAGGCGGACACTACCTGGTGTCCAGACTCTTTACCCTTTGCTCTCTGCCCTGGGCTCAAGGGCCCCTGGGTCTGGATTATCTATCACCTAACCAGGAAACTTAGCTCATCAGGTGACCCCTGAACACTCTTTCCCCGCCTGTCTCTTTGCCCCTCCTTGCAGGCAGATGGCCTGGGCTCCTCCCGGGAATGAGCAGTAATCAAACAGCTTGAAATTTCTGAGGTTTTGCTGGCAGCTTTGGGGATGGAATCCAGGAACAGAGAAATGCTAGGCAGGTGCTCCACCCCTGAGCCTCACCCCAGCCCTCTTGGTACTTTTAATTTTGAGAGAGGGGTCTCATTAAATTACCTGGACTGCCCTTGAACTCACTGTGTAGCTTTGAACTTTTGTTCTTCCTGCCTCAGCCTCCCTCATAGCTGGGAAGGCAGGCTTGTGCCTCCAGGCCCAGCCCTTGACAACCTTCAGAGGTATCCGGCCAGCTGCCAAGGGACACAAACTCTCGGGTGAGACTCAGTACCTCCTCACCTCACCCAGGTGAGCACAGCCACACCCAACCCTCCAGAGAGGTCCCAGACCTCCATGGTGGAGCAAGGTACCCACAGCCCCGGAATACCTGCACTGCCTACCTCTGAGGTTTCCATGCTCAGAGAAAATCTCCTCCAAATTGCAAAGCATGTCAAAAGTAAAAGACTACATAAGATACACAGGCAGTTCTCCCGGGCACCTCAGGGCTTTGGCTACTAACAACACAAACAGATTTGGACTCAACCAGAGCAAAACCTACAAATCAAGGTTTCCTGGGGCTCAGCGGTTGGGAGCCATGGCTGCTCTTGCAGATGGCTGGGGTTCAGTTCCCAGCACTCACATGGCTGCTTACATCTGCCTGTAACTCTAGTTCCAGGAAATCGATACCTTTTCTAACCTGAGGGCTCCTGCATACATGTAGTACACATACATACACTCAGGCACACAACATACATGCAAATTGAAATAAGTACATACATTTTAAAAAGTTAGGTTGGGGATTTAGCTCAGTGATAGAGCGCTTGCCTAGCAAGGCCCTAGGTTCGGTCCTCAGCTCTGAAAAAAAAAAAAGTTTTTATTCAATGTATTCATTTTATTTTATGTGTGAGTGTTTTGCCTGCATGCATGCTTGGTGCCCATGGAAATCAGAAGAGGGTATCAGATGTGGGTGCTGGGAACCGAACCCAGGTCTTCTACAAAAACAACAGCAGCGAATGCTCTTAACCGCTGAGCCATCTCCCCAGACCATCATATTTTTAAATCCCCAAGGTTCCCAAGATCTCTTCAGCTCTATTCATCTCATTATATTATTATTATTATTTTTAATTTTGCAAACCCAGGGCCTTCCCACGCCAAGCCAGTTCTCTACCACTGAGTTCAGTCCCCAGCCCTCTTAGGCCCTTTTGTCACACTTTATTCATTTCTTTATTGTTGTAGCCGTGAGTTTGTGACACACTGACACACATGCAGAGGAGGCAGAGGGCAACTTGCAGACAAGAGTGTTTTCTTCTACCATGTGGGGTCTGGGGATCGAACTCAGGACACTAGTCTTGGCAGCAAGTGCCTTTACCCACTAGGCTCCTCCTTTTGTCCCTTAGGACCTTCTGAAACACTCGCCTTGCCCCTTTCCTCCTCAGACGCTCTCAGTGGCTCCCTAGTACCCTCTAAGGGCAAAGTCCCAGTTGCAGAGAGCCCTGACCAGCCCTGTACCAAAGAACACCCTTGCCTCAGGCATTTGGGGACACCAGCAAATCTCCAGCCTCCTAGAGTACTTTATCACCACCTGGCTGAGTTCCCAAGCCACATTTTGCTGGGTGGCCTTATGTGACAATCTGTCCTGTGGGTGTATTGTGTGTGTGTGGCTTCTGGAGGCCAAGGCACGTGTGTGTGGAGATCAGAGGACAACTTTCAGGACTCAGCTCTCTCCCTCCACTCTGTGTGTCCCAGGGATCAAACTCAAGTTGTTAGGCTTTGTGGCAAGTAGTCTTACTTAGTGAGCATCTTGTCATCCTGTCTCCCTGTCTTTTTCTGTCCTTAGACATTGTTTCCAGTTTCCACCAAGGTCTTTATTTTTGGGACAGGTTCTCATGTAGCCTAGGCTAGCCTCAAACCTTCTGGGGAACCAAGGACAACCTTGCCCTTTCAATCCTCTGGTCTCTCCCTCCCCAAGGCTGACAATACAGTGGTGTGGAGCTAGAACCCCCAGGCTCACTGGCTGCTGGGCAAGCCCTCTACCAATTGAGACTTCAGCAGAGCCGCTGTCAAGTTCCTGAGGTACTGGGTCCACCTGTATCTGAGTGCCCCACCGCAGGAGAGCCCCCACCTTGTGTTTCTGAAATTTTCATTTTGTGTGGATGGGTGTTGTGTCTTTACGCATGTCTGTGCCCCACTTCCATGCTTGGTGCCTGTAGAGGCCAGAAGATGCTGTGAGACCCCCTGGAACTAGACTGACATATAGTTATGAGCTGCCATGTTGGTGCTGGGAATCGAACCCAGATCCTCTGGAACCAGTGTTCCTACGCTGCTGAGCCATCTCTCCAGCCACACCTCACTCTTACCTCTGTAATCTCCAGAGTTCAAGCTGAGCAAAGGCATGGGAGCCTCCACTTCCCTGCCAGAAAATGGAACCTCAACTTGAAGCCGAGCAATCCTCTCTGAGCCTATGATATGATGTCCCTTCTGATCTTCCTCTCCCAAACTGCGTCCCTGAATGATCGGTATCAAAAGGGGAGGAGCAGGCAGTGTTAGGAGGACTCCCCAACAAACTCCCATGGCCCCCCAACCCTCACCTGGTTGGGTTCTTTCTCAGGTGGAACCTCCATGGATATGAACAGCATGGGTGTTGGCCAACACAAGAATAATATATTGTGCCCAGTCCATCCCAGGAAAGCCTCTCTAGACACTTCCTAAAGTGTCAGGAGGCCCTAGTTCCCCAGCATGCCCTTCTGTCAACCCCTCCTTCAAATTCACTCCTTGGTGGACTCCTATTCAGACCGTAAAACCCACCCCCCAAAGACTTTGGACCTTTAGAAAGGCCCTCCCAGCTACACAGTCTGGGCTGGCCTCTCCCACATTCTGAGATATCAGTCTTGATTGCTTTCCCTGGGGGCCCCTGGAGAGTGAGGCTGGAGTCTGAGCTGTGAGGACTGTGGGTGAGTCAGTGGCTGCTCACAGAGCTCAGGACTTCCTGTGACACACCCCTGTTCCCTGCTGCCAACATCCGCTGTGGAGCAGAGCGTCAGCACCATGCTAGCTTAGTCTTTTCCCCCAGTCCCGTCAGCTGTCCTGCGTCAGACACACTCCCTGCCAGGGGTGTCACACCCTCTTGGATAGGGACACCTCCCCAGACAGTCACCACACAGCCTCACCTTGTCCTGCCCTTTTGATACCACACTGAATCAGTTCTGCCTACCTCCCTTCTTCCTTCCTTCCCTTCTTCCTTCCTTCCTTGCTTCCTTCCTTCCTTCTTTCCTTCAGTCCTTCTAAACAGAAACACAACATAAAAAAGACACTGCCTGGCCCTGTGGGGGGTCTACAGGAGACAGGGCTCAGTACGGAGTGCCGCCTCAGTCCCTGAAGACACAGGGAAGGACAAAGGAGCTTTTATTTACTTATTTTAAATATAAAATCATTTATTGAATTAGTATAGATTTATGCATTTATATATGTATATATGTGTGTATATATACATATATATGTATATACATATATGTGTACATATACACACATACATATATACATATATGTGTGTGTGTGTGTGTGTGTATATATATATTTGGTTTTTCGAGACAGGGTTTCTCTGTAGCTTTGGAGCCTGTCCTGGACTAGCTCTGTAGCCCAGGCTGGCCTCGAACTCACAGAGATCCAGCTGCCTCTGCCTCCCGAGTGCTGGGATTACAGGCGTGTGCTGCCACCGCCCGGCTTAAGATTTCCACTTTCCACTTTCTTTCTTTTTTTTTAAACTGGAGCTGAGGACCGAACCCAGGGCCTTGCTCGGAGCTAAATCCCCACCCACATTTAGTGTATCTTAGCTGTTAATATTTCCCGTTGTGTTTTAAGTGCAGTGCTCTGCCCGAATGCATGTCTGCACCACCTGTACGCCCGGTGCCAGTGTACATGGAGGTCAGAAGAGGTCACTGGATCTTCTGGAACCAGAGTCACAGAAGTTTGCCAGCTCCCACGTGGTTGCAGGGAATCTAACCCTGGGTCCTCTGCAAGAGCAGGCAGGGCTTTTAATCTCTGAGCCGTCAAATGACAGGACTGTCTAAGTTGGTTTACTCTTGCTGTGATGAAACATCCTGGCCAAAAGCACTGTGAGGTGAAAGGGGTTTATTATTTGGCTTATGTGTCCACAGTGTAGTCCATCGTTGAAGGAAGTCAGGACAGGAACTCATGCAGGGCAGGAACCTGGAGGCAGGAGCTGATGCAGAGGCCATGGAAGGGTGCTGCTTACTGGCTCGCTCTCTGGGTTTCTCATAGAACCCAGGACCACCAGCCCAGGGATGGCACCATCCACAATGAGCTGGGCCCTCCCCCAGCAATCACTGATTAAGGAGATGCCCTACAGGCTTGCCTCCAACCTGATCTTCTGGAGGCAGTTCCTCAATTGAGGCTCCCTCCTCTCAGATGACGTTAGCTTGCTTTAGGTTGACATAACACTAGCCAGAACTGACGCCTTGACTACTTGACACACAGAACCATTGCTGTTAAGCCACAACCTTCCCTTTCTTGTTCACCCCCAAGAACTCACATTACTATAAATATCACAATATAAAACATTTTACAAACTCAAAAAGTCCCACCATCTTAAAAATTAAAATGCATGGGCGGGAGAGATGGCTCAGCAGTTAAGAGCACTGGCTGCTCTTCCAGAGGACCTGGGTTCAATTCTAAGCACCCACATGGCAGCTCACAACTCTCTGTAACTCTAGTTCCGGGGACTTGACACCCTCACACAGACATACATAAAGGCAAAATATCAATGCACATAAAATAAAAATAAAATAAATTTTAAAAAATTAAAATACTTTAAAAATTCAGTCTCCAGTGGAGGTATTTATCTTTAATCCTAGCACTTGGGAGGCAGAGGCAGGGGAATCTCTGAGTTCCAAGTGAGTCTGGTCTACAGAGTTCCAGGATAGGCAGAGCTATGGAGGAACCCTGTCTCCAAAAAGAAACAGAAAAAAGAAAATTCAGTCTCTAAAAAAACCTGCAAGCTGGGCAGTGGTGGCTCACACCTTTAATCCCAGCACTTGGGAGGCAGAGCCAGGCGGATCTCTGTGAGTTCCAAGCCAGTCTGGTCTACCAAGTGAGTTCTAGGCAAGACGCAAAGCTACACAGAGAAACCCTGTCTTGAAAAAAGAAAGGAAAAAAAAAAAAAAAAAAAAACCTGCAAAACTCCAGAATCTCTTTTAGGAGTTCAAGTCTCTTAACTGTGGGCTCTGATAAAATAAAAAATAATAATAATAAGTTAAATACTTCCTTACTTGAAGAGGGAAGAACCAGGGCACCATCACAATCAAATCAAAGCAGAACCAAATTCCAACTGCATAAATAAATGTCCAGTGTGTGGGATTCACTCAGGATCCTCTGGGCTCCTCCCAAGGGCTTAGGTGTCTTCTCTGGCTCAGCCCTCTGCAGCACACACGGCTTGTCTTCTAGGCTCTGGCTGGCTCCACTCCACAGCCAAGGCTGTTTGTTCTTGGTGGTCGACCTCCTGTACTGGCATCCCCAAAATGCTGGGCTCTCTTGCTGGGCTGCACTTCCACCAACAGCCTTACCTGGGCTCTCTTTAGGGACTGTGATGAAACACTATGACCTCCAAAGAACAAAACAAAACAAAACAAAACAAAACAAAAACAAAAAACAAACAAAAAAACAAAAACAAAAACAAAAAAACAGATTTTTGCAGACCCTGTGGGCTCAAAGAGATGGAGTGACTTTTCAAGGACATCCAGACCTGGGTGACATCAGTGGGAGACACAGCTGAATCCTCCTTGACACAAAGCCTGAAGTGGCTCACAGGAAGGAAGGCCAGGATCCACCATGGACAATTCTGTGAACATGGGAGGAGGAACAGATATGTTCCTGGCTGCTCTGGGCGGCCTGGGCTGATCAAGGCAAAGGTTCTGGCCCCTGGCATTGGGCAAAGCTGGTTTGCCACAAAGTCCAACATGGGTCTGGATTGTTTCTCCAGGCTGGTCCCTCCATGAACTGGTGGTCCCCAGCCTCAGGTACATCTGTACCCACTGCCTGTGCAACACATCTGAGTGCTGCAAGTTGGTTTTGGTTTTTTGTTGTGTTTTTTTCTTCGTTTGTCTGTTTGTTTGATTGATTGATTTTGGTTTTTCAAAACAGTATTTCTCTGTGTACCCCTGGCTGTCCCAGAACTCACTTTGTAGATGAGGCTGGCCTCGAACTCACAGAGATCCATCTGCCTCTGCCTCCCAAGTGTTGGATGGGATTAAAAGCTTGCGCCACCACCTCCCATCAAAAATTGGTTTTTTAATCTCAGCACTCCGGAGGCAGAGGCAAGCAGATCTCTGTGAGTTTGAGGCCAGCCTGGTCTACAGAGTGAGTCCCGGGCCAGCCAGGACTAAATAACAAGACTCAGTCTCAAAAAAGCAAAACCAAACAAACAAGCAAACAATAACAAAAACCCACAAAGCCAACATTAAGCTCTACTAAGCAGTGTATGGCTCCGTGTCCCCTGTGGCCCCCAACAGCTGGCATGCGGCCAGGCATTCGAGAAGTACAGACAGCTGGGCCAGGCCGGTTCTCCATCAGACAGCTCCAGTTCCCGGCCAGCCCAGAAAGAGGCTGAGATTTCTGGCTGGGGAAGTCCTAGTTAGAAGGTGACCCGTCTGCAGCTGATCAAGTTTCCAAACCTGGGCCAGGCCCAGGTCCTGTGGCTGCAGGAGGCAGTGCTTGCAGAGCCTCTGTGTGCCCATTGAACTGGACCTCGAAAACAGCAGCACCCCAAAATCCAGGACTCTGTGAAGGGCCCAAAGGCTTGCTATGGTACTGTGCTAAGCGCCAGACAGTTAAGTTCTGGTACATTCCAGTGATAGCCAGGTTGTGTGTTGTATATTATTTTATTGCTTCTTTGCTTTTTTTTTTTTTTATTATGGAGTTTTTTGGGTTTTTTTTTGTGTGTGTTTGTTTTGTTTTTCGAGACAGGGTTTCTCTGTGTAGCTTTGCGCCTTTCCTGGATCTTGCTCAGTAGAACAGGTTGGCCTTGAACTCACAGAGATCCGCCTGCCTCTGCCTCCCGAGTGCTGGGATTATAGGCATGCACTACCATGCCTAGTTAATTTTTTTTTAATTTTTTAAATTTTTTTCTTGATGGGGTTGGGGATCTAGCTCAGTGGTAGCGCACTTGCCTAGCAAGCGCAAGGCCCTGGGTTCGGTCCTCAGCTCTGGCAAAAAAAAAAAATTTCTTGAGTGTGATGACTTTAACAGAAACCTGAACTTTCTTTTATATATTTATGTGCGTTTGTGTTTTTGCCATGGGTGTTGGGGTCCCCTGAAACTGGAGTTACAGATAGGTGTGAGCTGCCATATGGGTGCTGGGAATTGAAGTCGGGTTCTCTGGAAGAGCGGTCAGTGCTCTTAACCCCCGAGCCATCTTTCCAGCCCCTAATTTTTTTTTTTTAATTGATAGTTTAGCCTCCAATTCTCCCAATCATCCTGCCTCAGCCCCTGGAATAGCTGAAGTGACAGAGGCCTCTGTCACCATATTTGGTCTTCACTGTCTCCTTTGCTCATCTAAGGAATAGGGAGATTCCAGCTGACTGGGTAGGGGTGTGGTAAGCTAGGGGTAGTACCCAGTATCCTGTAGGCCCTCAGCAGGCTGGGAGACCAGGACTGAGGCACAGGCTGACCCCTAGGGCTCATCTTATGAGTCAGCAGTGGCCAGACACACCTACATCTACCCAACTCTCCCTGCCCCCCAATCCCACTTCCTCCATGCTGGCATCCCCCTAGGTAAATTTCACTTCTCCACTTGTGAGAGGCATTTCCAAATATACCCCCAAATCTGGGACAGGCAGTGTTTTTTTTGTTTGTTTGGGTTTTTGAGACAGGGTTTCTCTGTGTAGCTTTGCACCTTTCCTGGAACTCACTTGGTAGCCCAGGCTGGCCTAAAACTCACAGAGATCCACCTGACTCTGCCTCCTGAGTGCTGGGATCAAAGGCGTGTGCCACCACCGCCTGGCTGTTTGTTTGTTTTTTGAGACAGGGTCTTACTATGTAGCTTTGGCTGTCCTGGAACAGGCTGGCCTCGAATTCACAAAGATCCATCTGCCTCTGTTTTCCAAGTGCTGGGATTAAAAGCCTACGTCACTATGCAGGGCTTTTTTCTTCTTCTTCTTCTTCTTCTTCTTCTTCTTCTTCTTCTTCTTCTTCTTCTTCTTCTTCTTCTTCTTCTGGACTTTCAAGACGGTTTCTCTGTGTAACAGCCCTGGAGTCCTGGAACTCAGAGATCTTCCTGCCTCTGTGTCTTGAATGCTAAGATTAAATATCTGCACCGCAAAGCCCAAAATGAGTTAGGGATCACACATTGCTGAGCCACACCCCCAGCTCCTCAGTGTGAGCATCTAGGCAGGTGTTCTACCACTGAGCCACACCCCATCCCCTCACTGGGAGATTCTAGGCAGGGGCTCTACCACTGAGCCATACCCCAGCCCCTCACTGGGAGATTCTAGGCAGTTGCTGTACCACTGTGTCACACCCCAGCTCCTCACTGGGGGATTCTAGGCAGGTGCTCTACCACTGAGCCACACCCCAGCCCCTCACTGGGGGATTCTAGGCAGGTGCTCTACCACTGAGCCACACCCCAGCCCCTCACTGGGGGATTCTAGGCAGGGGCTCTACCACTGAGCTATTTCTTCCAATTCTCTTCTATCTCTCTTTGAGATAGGCTTTCTTTTTTTTTCCAAGACAGGGTTTCTCTGTGTAGTTTTGGTGCCTGTCCTGGATCTTGCTCTGTAGACCTGGCTGGCCTAGAACTCACAGAGATACACCTGGCTTGGCCTCCCAAATGCTGGGATTAAAGGTGTGCACCACCACCGCCTGGCAAAACAGACTTTCTATGTTCCTTAGGCAGGCCTTGAACTGGTGATCATCTTGATTGAGCATTCTAAGTTCCTGGATGACCTGAGAGACCAAGGTCCCCAGGAGTGCCTTAGCCTTCCAGTGACATCAAGCCAGTGGCCACCCCCCTTGCAGGCTGTTAATTTAGATCTAGGCGTAAGTGGATACCCTAGCTTCCCTCTGTCCCTCTGACTGCCTTTCCACTGAGCACTGGGTGATATTTCCAACTGCAGTAGGGACAGGAGTCCTGCCCACCCCAGGACAAACAGAAAGGGCTCTACTGGTGTGTGTGCAGGGGGAGACCTGGAAGTTTCTGTTTCTGAATACATTACTTTGAATTTGCAAGTGTGGGAACTCCCCAGAAGGGTGGGGCTGGTTTTCCCGGTGCCCTAGGGGACCAAGACAGAAGGTAGTTTTTAAAAGGATTTTTCAAAACTCTCCCAAGAAGTCTAAGAAGTTCCCCAGTTCCTGGCTGGGGCAGTGGAGTGGGCTTCTAATCTCAGCACTGGGCTGTGAGTTTGAGGCCAGGCTGCACTACAGTTTGAGAACTTGCCTTAAAGCAAAGCAAACATGGGCTCTGCAGTTTAGAGCACTGGCTGCTCTTCCAGAGGACCCAGGTTCGATTCCCAGCACCCACATGGCAGCTCATGGCTGTCTGTGACTTCAGTTCCAGGGGACCCTACATCCTCACACCTGCATACATGCAGGCAAATACCAATGCAAAATACCAATGCACATGAATGAATAAATTATTAAAAGAAAAGAAAACCAAACGTGGGCCAGTGAGATGTCTCAGTGGATAACAACACTTGCCACCAAGACTGATGACCTGAGTTCAGTCCCCAGCAAACCATGTGCTGGAAAGTGGGCCCTGACTCTTCAAGTAGTCATGTGTTATACACACATACAAGGTTTATCAGTCCTGTGGAAACTGAGTGTGATTGTGGTCATGTTTTCTGTGATGGGAAGGTGGATACTAGAGGGTCATGAGTTCAATGTCAGAAGTTAGAGAGATGGCTCAGTGGTTAAGAGCACTTAACTGTTCTTGCAGAGGACCTGGGTTCGGTTCCAGCACCCACAATGGGTGACTAACAAATGCCTGTAACTCCAGTTCCAGGGGTACAAAATAAATCTTAAAAAAAAAAAAAAAAAGAGTTGGGTCAAGGCCATTGTCTTCCCAACACAGCTGCTTCAGGTCATCAGCCTTGTGAGACCTTGTTTCAAGACAAAAACAACAGCTGGGCATGTCTATGTCATCCAGTGGTGGAGACCCAGGGATCAGGGATTCAAAGCCAGCCGGGACTATGAGAATCTAAAATAAAGAAAGACCAAAAAAGGCTAGTGAGATGGCTCAGGGGGTTCCAGCTCTTGCCACAAAGTCTGAAGGCCTGAATTTGATTCCTGGGATCTGCATGGTAGAAGGAGAGAGCTGCCTCCCTGATTTATCCTCTAATTTCCACAGGTTTGCTGTGGCACATACACACAAATAAATAAATGTAATATAAATAACAAAGATTAGAAAAGCACCCTCACCATCTGCCTTTCCGACAGAAATCTTATTGAATGAAGGGTTGATTGAGACAGGGTTTCTCTGTGTAGCCCTAGCTATCCTGGAACTCACTCTGTAGACCACCCTACCTTGAACTCACAGAGATCTGCCTGCCTCTGCCTCCCAAGTGCTGGGATTAAAAGCGTGTGCCATCACTGCCTGGTGGAAACCTTAAAAAAATTTTTGGGGTGGGGTGGCTGGAGAGATGGCTCAGTGTTTAAGAATACTAACTGCTCTTGCAGAGGACCTGAGTACTGTGTTCCCAACATCCTCATGAGGTGGCTTTCAACTGTCTGGCATCTGCATTCATATGTTGCTCATAAACTCCTGTAGGAACACATACATACACATAAATAAAAGTAACAAATCAACCTTTTAGAAATGTTTTAGAGCCAGAGCATGGTGGCATACACATTTAATCCCAGCATTCGGGAGGCAGAGGCAGGTGGATGGATCTCCGTGAGTTTGACACCGGCTTAGTCTATGTAGCAAGTTCCAGGCTAGTTGGAGTTACACAGTGAGACCCTGTCTCAAAGGCAAACAACATCAACAAACAAACAAACAAAAACCCTCCGTTGATTTATGTCTGTGTGTGGGCATGCATGGCCCAGTTCTAACATGGAGGTTAGAGGTCAGCTTGAGGGAGTTGGTTCTCTCTTTCCATCACGGGGATGCCAGAGACTGAACTCAGGTAGTGAGGCTTGGAGACAAGCACCTTTCTACAATGAGCCACCTAGCCAGCCCTAAAGAAACCTTTTGCTTTCTTTCTCGGTACCAGCAAGCATTCTCTTGTTTGGGGGCTAGCTCAAGACATCTGTTTACTTTATTCCCATTGCTAAAACAGGGCCTGAGAAACCATCCTCCATGCCTCCCTGCCCCTGGAGCCTCAGAGCAGGGAGCAGGTATTTCCGACTGTGTAACTCAGCAGCTGCTGGGGAGGAAAGGTCCAGCTGCTTTGACCCCAGGTTATTCCTTTTCTGGGTCATCTTACCTGGATCATTTGCTCCCTCTGGGCCTGGAGAGGGCAGCCTGAAGCTGGCCCCAAAGGCTAAGAAGTTAGAGGAACCCCACACTCATTCACAAACCTCCTGTATTCTAAAAGCCCTGAGGGACTCTGGATCATCGGAGTATGGGTGAGGAGGACCCTACCAGCAGGCTTCCAGTACATTCTTCCAGTGGTACCCTATGACCAGGAGCCTTAGGCTTGCCCTTACTGAACCCCAGGAGTTAGAAATATGTACTAAGGAGGGGGTGGGGCCAGGAATTCCAACTTTGGAGCAGTCCTTGGACCCAGTCCCCAGGGACATTCCAGAGGCCACTTTACCCAGGGAGGGGCCCTGAGTACAGAGGCCTTACGGCTAGATTTCAAGGCACTGGGTACTCAGTCAGTCCCACCTCAGTTTCCTTGTCTGTAAAAAGGGAGTATGTTTTCTGGAACACTCCAGGCCCTCCCTCATTCATTTAGTGTCTTACTGACAATTGACATCCTGCTGTCTCCAGGGACCCGCCCTCTTGGACAGAACCCTTGCCAGTGTAACAGGAAGTTCTCCTCTTCCTCAATCTCTTCCCTACAAATGTGTAGCTTAGGGTCTTCCTGGACAGCTGGGCTTGGGTGTCCCCAGCAGAAGTGACATGTAGCTTCTGAGAGGAGCAGGGAGCAGGCCTTGAATTCGATTGTAAATATTCTCTTGCTGCAAGGTCTTTCAAGGCAGGGGACCCCTGAAGGAAAAAAAAAATGTATTAAAACTACAGGTGTCATCCTTCGTGGGCTGGGCCAGGCTGGGACTGCCAGCTGGGTGCCTGCCTGACAGTGACAGCTCTTTGTGAGAGGGCAAAGTTCTCCACAGAAGACCAGATTCACTTCCTCTGCCTTCCCCTTCCTCCGCTTCCTCTTTCTCCCCCACCCCCACCCTGTTTTCTGTGCTTAGTGTCTCCTGTCTGAACCCCGAACTCAACAGCTCAGGGCCCCTCCGGCCCTGCTGCCCTCTCAGGGTCCTCTCCTCCTTCAGGGCTGAGGACACCCAGGCCAGGCGGTCTCTTATTCATCCGGACAGAACAGACCCCTCAGTGTCTGTGTGTAGTGGGAGGCAGTGGGGGGTGATGGAGCCCCTCAAAGGGCTGGCTTGTTTGATGTTGTGGGGGTTGGGGGTGAGTTATTAAGACTAGCCTGAATAGGCACCATGACTGTCTTCATAGCTACTCAGGAAGCTGAGGCAGGGAGATCAGGGCTTTGAGGCCAGCCTGGGCTATAGGGGGAGACACTGTTAAAAACCAACAAGAGAAGCTGAGCATGGCACGTGCCTTTAATCACAGCACTCAGGAAGTGGAGGCAGGAGGATCAGGATTTCAAGGTTTCTTGGCTACATAGGCTGCCTGAGACCCTGTAAAAAAAAAACAAAAGAACAACACCCTCCCCCCCTCCCCGCGTGCCCCCCTCACAAATTCCCAACAACAAATCAAGAGATTCAATCTCTCTCTCTCAAGAATGTATAAGAGAACACTGGAAAATGGCCATTGCGGACAAGACAGAACCATAAGCCAGTGGGATAGGTCAGAACTGTTCCAGAGGTCGGGTGGGGCTGGAGTGCCTGCCCCTTGACTGGCCCCAGGACCAGGAGGTGAGAGAGTGGCATCTCAGGTCCTGCCTGGGAATCTGGTCTGCTCCTACCCAGTAAAGCTGCCCACAGGAGTTTCCCACCTCATCCTGCACCCCTGGTGGTAGGTGTCATCTTCTCCCCTGCACCCCACCAGGGCCCTCCTGGGAACACTTCAGGTAGTGTTCACCCTGCCCCACCCCCACCTGTGACTTGCAGGGCTGGCAGGTCCTCAGGCAGCTGGCAAACTGCCTGAACAATTGAGAGATACCGGGCCAGGGCCAGGGCAGTCCCGTCCCCCGGAGGCAGGGAGGGGACAGGCTGGGAAAGTTCTCTCTGGCCCAGGGTTGGTGACTGCGGAAGACTTTTGTCAGCTCTGAACTGGGGGTGTGCTCCCAGTAGATGCTGGGGGTCACCCTTTTCATACTGGAGGCCTCTGCAACTTCAGAATGTCCTGCTACCCGCCTAACACAAGGAAGTTGGTTCAGCCTCCTCATGCTGGGCTACTGCTGTAGTCCATATATGGACGAAGCCTTCCTCGGTTTTAACACCTACACTCACTGAGCTCCTAGTATGCATATGCAAAGCAATGACCGGCCTAGGGCATCTCACCTGAAGCACCCTTCTTGTCTAAATTCAATTTCCTGTCACCTTCTCCCAGGAGGTGTGTGTCCCTCTAAGCTAAGCAGGGGTGGTCCCTTGTGTAGATATCAGCTGAATAGAACACTCTTGGGTGCTCAAGTTTTGCCTTAAGTTTGATAACTAGACCCATGTTGAGGGGAGCGGGATGGGGGTGGGGGGCAGGGGAGGGTGTTCTACGGTGGATCCGGGATTCCAGGCACCACTAACTCCTTTCTAAGCACGCTGTCACACCCAGAGTCCCCACAGCCTCCAGATGAACTAGAACACAGTTCAGCTGTGGCTGCACATAACAAACAGAGGATAGATGGTGGGCCCCAGCCCAACGGTGCCTGGCAACCACCCAGAGCCACCAGCTAACGGCCTAGGCTTAGTCCTGCCGGGGTGTGATCAGGCAACCCTCCAAAAGTGTCTGACTCCATGATAAGTTTTGCTTGTTCTACAGAGCACAGTTCCTTTCTAGGTCTGGGGCAGGAGACATCTTCCTGCAACAGCTCCAACCACTGAACCACCAGGCTTGACTTGTTCTTGGAGTGTGGCTCTGGGTCTCCTAAGTATCCAAAACCCGTCAAGACCCCTCCAACCACAGCTCTGCTTCTAAATTGTACCTCAACACACCTAGCAAATTGCAACCTCACTAGGAGTCCCCCCAGATACGGCTTTCGGGCTAGAGCTGGTAAGGGGGAGTGACTCCTTGCTCATTCAATCCAGGCTCCGCATGTCCTTCAAACAAGAAGCCACGTAAACATGGCCCGGGCCTCTGTGCTGACCCATGCCCACCGAGGTACTCAATGTTCACGTGACATCCACACCCAGAGGGTCCTAAGGTGGGTGAGTGACCCCCGGAATGGCAGGCCTGATAACCGGGACCCTGAATCCCGGCAGTGTCCACAAGGGCAGAGGCTATTCGTGCATGTCCGGACCTCTGGGGCCAGCACCCATTGCCAAAACTCTCCATCCTCTTCCTCAATCTCGCTCTCTCTCTCTCTCTTTTTTTTTTTTTTTTTGCAAAAGGAGGGGAGAGGGGGTAAAAAAATGCTGCACTGTGCGGCGAGGCCGGTGAGTGAGCGGCGCGGAGCCAATCAGCGCTCGCCGTTCCGAAAGTTGCCTTTTATGGCTCGAGTGGCCGCTGCGGCGTCCTATAAAACCCGGCGGCGCAACGCGCAGCCACTGTCGAGTCCGCGTCCACCCGCGAGCACAGGCCTCTCGCAGCTCCTTCTCCGCCGCTCCACACCCGCCACCAGGTAAGCAGGGACACCAGGCCCGGCCGGCCACAGCCCTCCCGTGGGCAGTCACCTCACGGCAGGGGCGCGGGAGACACTCAGTACGGACACCGGGGAAGGCTGGAGGGTGGTGCCTGGCCGTGGAGTGGACACTGGCAGATGCAACTTTCCGCCCAGGGTGCGGACCCTTTGCAGCCGCATTGCCACGGTGTAGACACTCGTGGGTCTGCTCTGGCTCAGAGCACGCTGCTTGGGGACCCACTAGGGTCGCAGTGTGGGCGCTAGGAGAGCCGATGCGGCTATCGGGTGCTGAGTCGTATCTGCCCGCTTTGAGGGGACGCAGTGTTGGGAGCCAAATGCTATGATCACGCCTTGGTGGCCCACGGGTCTTTGTCCAAACCGGTTTGCCCATTTGGCTTGCCCGGCTGGCTGGCTGGCTGGCTGGCGGGCGGGCGCGGCGCGGCCGGGCCGGCTCGGCCGGGTGGGGGCTGGGAGGCCACTGCGCTTGCGCGCTCTCTCGCTGGGTATTGGGGCGCGTGCACGCTGGGGAGGGAGCCCTTCCTCTTCCCCCTTCTTCCAAGTTACACTTGGCGCGTGCGCACTTGAGACTGGAAGCACGGCCACCTGGGGCTGGGCGAGGGCGGGGCCGTTGTCCGGAAGGGGCGGGGCCGTAGCGGCTCCCCGGCGCCCGCTCGCGCTTCCTGCTGGGTGTGGTCGCCTCCCCCGCGCGCGCGCGCGCGCACCAGCCGCCCCGCCGGCGGGGGGCGAAGGCGGGGCTTGCGCCCGTTTGGGGAGGGGGCGGAGGCCTGGCTTCCTGCCGTGGGGCCGCCTCCGGACCAGCGTTTGCCTTTTATGGTAATAACGCGGCCGGCCTGGGCTTCCTTTGTCCCCCCCCGAGCTTGGGCGCGCGCCCCCTGGCGGCCCGAGGCCGCGGCGTGCCGGAAGTGGGCAGGGCGGCAGCGGCTGCGCCTGGCGGCCCCCGCCGTGACCACGGCCCTCTTTTGTGCCCCGGTAGTTCGCCATGGATGACGATATCGCTGCGCTCGTTGTCGACAACGGCTCCGGCATGTGCAAAGCCGGCTTCGCGGGCGACGATGCTCCTCGGGCCGTGTTCCCCTCCATTGTGGGCCGCCCTAGGCACCAGGTAGGTGGCCCCTCCCGTTGGGTGGCGATGTTGGGGTGCCCCCCTCCCCCCGGAGGGAGGTGGCTGTACTGAGGACGCGGCTCCCCTCCGCAGGGTGTGATGGTGGGCATGGGCCAGAAGGACTCCTACGTGGGCGACGAGGCCCAGAGCAAGAGAGGCATCCTGACCCTCAAGTACCCGATTGAACACGGCATCGTCACCAACTGGGACGACATGGAGAAGATCTGGCACCACACCTTCTACAACGAGCTGCGTGTGGCCCCCGAGGAGCACCCCGTGCTGCTCACCGAGGCCCCCCTGAACCCCAAGGCCAACCGTGAAAAGATGACCCAGGTCAGCAGCCCCAGTGGCCACCTCCACCTTTGCCAGCTTCTCAGCCACGCCCTTTCTCAATTGTCTTTCTTCTGCCGTTCTCCCATAGGACTCTCTTCTATGAACTGAGTCTCCCTTGGAACTTTGCAGTTTCTGCTTTTTCCCAGATGAGGTCTTTTTTTTCTCTCGATTGCCTTTCTGACTAGGTGTTTAAAAGCCTACGGTGCTGTGGGTGTAGGTACTAACAATGACTCGTGTGACAAAAGCTAATGAGGCTGGTGATAAGTGGCCTTGGAGTGTGTATTCAGTAGATGCACAGTAGGTCTAAATGGAGCCCCTGTCCTGAGACTCTCACCTTAGCTGTGTTCTTGCACTCTGCATGTCCCAAATCTGTCCTGACAGTCCCACCTCCCTTGACTATTTGTGGCTTTCAGAGCTTGACAAAGGCCCATTTTCCCTTACAGATCATGTTTGAGACCTTCAACACCCCAGCCATGTACGTAGCCATTCAGGCCGTGCTGTCCCTGTATGCCTCTGGTCGTACCACTGGCATTGTGATGGACTCCGGAGACGGGGTCACCCACACTGTGCCCATCTATGAGGGCTACGCTCTCCCTCATGCCATCCTGCGTCTGGACCTGGCTGGCCGGGACCTGACAGACTACCTCATGAAGATCCTGACCGAGCGTGGCTATAGCTTCACCACCACAGCCGAGAGGGAAATCGTGCGTGACATCAAAGAGAAGCTGTGCTATGTTGCCCTGGACTTCGAGCAAGAGATGGCCACTGCTGCATCCTCTTCTTCCCTGGAGAAGAGCTATGAGCTGCCTGACGGCCAGGTCATCACTATTGGCAACGAGCGGTTCCGCTGCCCTGAGGCTCTTTTCCAGCCTTCCTTCCTGGGTGAGTTGAGTGACCTAGTTCCTTCTCCATCCAATGGTGACCAACTCTTGAGGCCACTCTATAAGCCTGTGTCTCCCTTCCCCCTTAGGTATGGAATCCTGTGGCATCCATGAAACTACATTCAATTCCATCATGAAGTGTGATGTTGACATCCGCAAAGACCTCTATGCCAACACAGTGCTGTCTGGTGGTACTACCATGTACCCAGGCATTGCTGACCGGATGCAGAAGGAGATCACTGCTCTGGCTCCCAGCACCATGAAGATCAAGGTGAGCTGAGAGCCCTTAGGCCTCAACCCATGGTGGGGTGGGCCCTGCGGTTGCCAGAGCAACCACTTTGGCTGCAGGTAAGGCCAGAATGCTCACCATCACTATACTATATCTTCTTGCTTTCTTCAGATCATTGCTCCTCCTGAGCGCAAGTACTCCGTGTGGATCGGTGGCTCCATCTTGGCCTCCCTGTCCACCTTCCAGCAGATGTGGATCAGCAAGCAGGAGTATGATGAGTCCGGCCCCTCCATCGTGCACCGTAAATGCTTCTAGGCGGACTGTTAACTGAGCTGCGTTTTACACCCTTTCTTTGACAAAACCTAACTTGCGCAGAAAAAAAAAAATGAGACAACATTGGCATGGCTTTATTTGTTTCTTTTTTTTTTTTTTTAAGTTTTTAAAAAAAAGTTTGTTTTTTTGTTTTGTTTTGGCGCTTTTGACTCAGGATCTAAAAACTGGAACGGTGAAGGCGACAGCAGTTGTTGGAGCAAGCATCCCCCAAAGTTCTACAATGTGGCTGAGGACTTTGATTGTACATTGTTTTTGGTTTTTGGTTTTTTTTCTTTTTCTTTTTTAATAGTCATTCCAAGTGTCCATGGGATACATGGCTACAGGAAGTCCCTCGCCCTCCCAAAAGCCACCCCCATTCCCTAGAGGAGGGTGGCCGAGTCCACGCCCTGAGTCCACACCGGGGAGGTGACAACATTGCTTCTGTGTAAATTATGTACTGCAATTTTTTTTAAATCTTCCGCCTTAATACTTTTTTGTTTTTATTTTTGAATGGTCAGCCATCAGAGTGGCCCTTTTTTTTTTTTTTTTTTTTTTTTTGTCCCCCCAACTTGATGTATGAAGGCTTTGGTCTCCCTGGGAGTGGGTTGAGGTGTTGAGGCAGCCAGGGCTTGCCTGTACACTGACTTGAGACCAGTTTAATAAAGTGCACACCTTACAAACAAAGCTTGTGGTTCTGTGGCTTTGCTAGTTGGTGGGGGCGGGGCGGAGAATGGGAGCTATTCACTTCAAAGAGGGACCTAGAGTGGGCTGGGCCAGTGGGAAGGCATAACAGCCTATTGAGTTCTGAAGACTTCATGTGTTTAAAGGGTGGATATTGGAAAGATTTCTGAGTGGGGGCGGGGGCGGCAAGTTGGCCTCCTGCATCATAAACACAAACCTACTCTTACCTGGGGATCACCATTTCTAAGAGGCCAGGGCTGTGAGTGCTGGGGGCCTCGCTTCTGTGCTGTTAGCCTTTGAGTTCTGCAAGACAGTGGGAAGTGAGCAGTTTTGGGATGTGGCTGACATCAGGAATTTCAATGGTAAGGCTCCAAAATAAGGATCAGCCAGCCATGACAAGTTGCTAAGGATGGAGGAAGTAGTGTTGGGTTTGGGAGTCTTAAGGAAGTAGCCTCCTGGCACGCTTCCTTTCCAGCGTAAGGGGTGATGGATACCTGGACCACTTGATGACACATGAGAAAACTGGTGGGTCAAAAATCCCATTTACCTGTCCATCCATTTGCCCACCTATCATCTACTTAGCAGTATACCTACTAGTCTCCATCTATCAACTACATTTAGCCATTCACCCACCCTCTCATTCATTCACCAAGCAACCACTGGGCCAATATGGTAGAAACCAAACCAGATGTGCCCCCTTTCTTCAGGAGGTATTCAGTGTGGTGAACGCCAAAGGTAGAAGGCAAATGCATACACCATCACAAGGTTCTGGGCTGGAGTGATGCCTTAGCTCTTCAAAGCTGAGGTTCAAGACCAAATTCATAATGAGAGCAGAGGCCACTCGAAAAAACAGTTGTGTCTGGATGTGGTCTGTCTAGTGTAGACATCAAATTCAATGGCAGATGTGGTGGACACCTGTTATCCCAGCTCTGAGGCTGAGGCCAGCATGAAGCAACAACAAATCTCATAAATCTTGTATTTCAGATGTAAAGGCGAGAGGACAAGTCCAAGGCCATCCTTAGCTGCACACTGAGTTTGAGGCCAGCCTGGGATACATGAGACACTGCCTCAGACAAAGTCCCTAAAACAATAACCTACCTTGGCAAGAACAAAACCTAAGAAATTTGATTTTTTTTTTCCCCTCCCAAACAGGCTGGGTATGATGGTGCACACTTTTAATTCCAGTATTCTAGAAGCAGAAGCAGGTGAATGTGTGAGTTGAGGTGAGCTTGGTCAGGACAGACAGGGCTGTGTAGTGAGACCTTCTTGAAAAAGAGACCAAAGAAAAGGTAAGAGAGGCTCATCCATAGATAGACCTGGGCAGAGAGAGGGCGGAGGAGAATGACCAAGGCAGACAGTGCAAGCGTGGTTGGAATGTAGGGTTGACCGGGGACAAAGCTGGGAGACAAAACACTACCCTCAGGACAGAACAGGACACAGGTTGGTTGCCAAGTCACCATTTGAGAAATGGGCACACCAGTAGCAGCTGATGCTCCTTCAATCTTTGCCATTAAAGGATCCAAAGTGTAGCCTCCAGAGTATCCAGTGTATCTGCTGTCCCCGCCCCCTTTCCTCCCAAGTCTAGCAGGCAAACTGGCTATTCAAGGGCAGGCTCACAACAAAGGCCTATCACTGTGCGTCGTCCCCCACCCCCTCCCCACCCTGAGGTTGTACCAGGGCCTCACACATCATCAGAGAAGTCTATCTTCAACCTTTTTCTGGTCTTTCTGCCACTAGCTCCTGAATGCTTCCCCTAAGCCCCCAGTAATGCAGCAATAATAATAACAGCAACAATAATAGCTAAAGCTCAATTGACAAGGAGCCTAGCATACACAAAGTCCTGGGTTTGATCCCCAGCATGAGGATCAGCAGTCCAAGGTTATCATTGGCTAACATAGTGAATTAGAGGCCAGCCTAGGCTACATGAGACCTCGTTTCAAAAGAAAAAAAAAAATCGAAGTGGGGTGAGTGGGCTGAGAAGCAAAAGTTCTCACACTTGCTTTCTTGCTTTCCAGAAACGTGAAAAGTGCCCTACAAGACAGATTCTAGTCGGGTGGCGGCGGCAGAGGCAGGCAGAGCTCTGAGTTCGAGGCCAGCCTGGTCTACAGAGCGAGATCCAGGACAGCCAGGGCTACACAGAGAAACCCTGTCTTAAAAAAACAAAAAACAAGAGAGAAAGAGAGAGAGAGAGAGAGAGAGAGAGAGAGAGAGAGAGAGAGAGAGAGAGAGAGAGATTGATTCTGTTCCGCGCTCCACCCTCCCACTGCAACAGGGCAGCTTCACCTCTGCAGACTCCACCCCTAGGACAGTTGGCTCCGCCCTTTTCAGTCAGACCCCAATAGTCACCTTTGCAGATCCGAATCCCACCGTGCTCCCACAGACCACCCAGGTCCCGCCCCAGCACTGGTGGCAGGGTTGGAATTCTGGGTCTTCCTTAATGGAGCCCCATGAAGAGGACAAAGGAAGCCTGCTCACGGTTCTCAGGGTGGCCATCTCACCTGTGGAGAAACTGAGGCAGCTCTGGGGAGACAGTGGCAGGATTTGGACGCGTCAGGCTGGGGAAGGAAGGCTGGCCAAGCATCCTAGCACCAGAAGGAGGGCGAGTGTTCGGTGGCCCTCCCAGGGTGCATTGCGTCTGGCCAGCTAGGAGTTACGCAACAGATAAGGACAGGAACCATCACAGCCCACACCAATGACTAGATTCTTCATTCAACCACTCACTTATTGCCCAACACAACCCTGTTCGCGTGCACATGTGTTACAGCCGGAGCCTCTTGTAGCACAAGCTGGTAGTAAATTCAGCATATAGCAGAGACAGGTTTGGCCAGGGTGGTACAGGGCTGCCATTGCAGCATTCAGCATGTGGGAGGTAGGAAGGAGGAGCAGAAGTTCGAATTCAACCTGGGATACTTGAGACTCTGTCTCAAAAGAGCAGAACAAAACAAATGAAAAAGAGTCTCTGTGAACTTCTAGATGGCCTAGAACCATATAAACCAGGAAGGCCCCTCTCTCTGGGAGATTCTCGGCAGGAGCTCTACCACTGAGCTGTAGCTCCGTGAACTGGAGGATTCCAGATGAGCATTCTGCCACTAAGCCACATCCCCCAGCGGAGAAACTTACTCTTCCTGCTCAGCTCAGTTCTATGTGTGATTTGAGTCTATTTACATTTAAATTTAGAGGCCAGCGGGCGGTGGCGCATGCCTTTAATCCCAGCACTCGGGAGACAGAGGCAGGTGGATCTCTGTGAGTTCGAGGCCAGCCTGGTGTACAGAGCTAGTTCTAGGACAGCCAGAGCTAAACACACACACACACACACACACACACACACACAATAACCCTGTCTTGAAACCCACCCCCCAAAAAAAAACCCATTTTTTTTCATTTACATTGAGTGTAGGGGCTAGCATACCAGGGTATGGTGTATGTGTGAAGAGGTCAGTTCTTATGGGAGTCAGTTCTCTCTTTCCACTACGTGGGTCCTGGTGTTCAGCTCAGTCATCAGACTTGGCAACAAGTACTTTTACTTGCTGATCTCCAGTACCTTTGTTCCCTCAGATTTAAAAAAAATTATTTTTCAATTAACTGTGTATGTGCAGACCAGTGGCAAAGCACTTCCCTAGCATATACAAGTTTCTGCGTCTGTACCCAGCACGGGTGAAAAAAAAAGTCAATATTCTTTGGAGCAGTTTTTAGGCTCACGTTGAGCTCCAAGGGAAAGCACTGAGAGTTCCCGTGTGATGCCTGTCCTCATCCACCCACAGCCGCCCCCACTGCCAACACGGGGAAGCTGGGTGCTCCATCTGCTACAAATGAGGAGTCTCTATCATCACCCCCTTTCTTGCTGGCAGTGCTGAGGCTGCAGTGGGCACTGGGTTTTCCTCTTGATGGTGTGCCCCTGTAGGCTTGCACACTTCCAGTGACCTGAACGGTGGTAACTGACGGCTCCCTTGGTCCTTCAGTGAAACACTCTGGGCTAGAAGGGAGGCCTCAGCAGTTGCGAGCACTCTGTTTTCGCAGTGGACTCTGGTTTGAGTCCCAACACCCAACATGGCAGCTCACAACTGCCTGAAATTCCAGTCCCAGGAGATCTGACATCCTCTTCTGACCTCTGTGGGCACTGCATGCATGTAGTACACTGATACACATGCAGGCTAGACACTCATACCCATGTGAATGTTTGTCTGTGTGTATGCAAATGTATGTACAGGTGCCTGAGGAGGCCAGAAGAGGGTGTCAGTTCCTCTGAAGCTGGAGTTTCAGGTGGTTGTAGGTACTGGGAGCCAAACTCAGGTCCTCTGGAAGATCAGCATACATTCTTAATTACTAAGACATCTCTTTAGCCTCTTAAAAGTAATTACATATGTATGTATGTATTATTTATTTATTTTTGAGACAGTCTTACTCTGTAGCTCTGGTTGACCTGAAACTCACTATGTAGATCAGGTTGGCCTTGAACTCACAGAGATCCGCTGTGAAGTGGCCTTGGAATCAGCACAGAACACACTCAGACACCAAATTCTCAGCACAAAGATTTATTATCCCCAGAGGGAGAAGCCAGGATGGGGAAAGTGGAGGGTGGATGGGGTGAGGGGGTTGGGGGGCTGCCTCTGGATTGGACAAAGACAGCAGCAGGCATTTCTGCAGGAGTGGTTTTTAAGGAGAAAGGGAGAAATCTGTGCTAGGCTAAGTCAGTAAGTCCTGATTGGACAGGACTCAATTCAAATAATGAATTTTGATTGCTGGACCTTGGGTTTTGATAGCTGGACCTTGTAGTTTTATAGCCAGGCATAAAGAAATGTCCAAATAAGGGGATAGACCTTGGTGGCCAGCTTTAGTAATGTAATCTAATAGTTTAGCAAGAAAGAGGGCAGCAGAGAGGGCAAGACCCGTCAGTGCCATGTTTGCTGCGTTTGGGCCTGTTAGAGCCCTTCACACTGGACTGGAGAAACTCCTCTTCAAGAGGACCCAGGTTCACATCCCAGCAAGCATACGGCTCCTTTTTATAGTGTACTTTTATCAAATCTAAATCAATTTAGCAGATCTTTTTGTAGTGCATTCTGATTTATACCTTTTCCAATTCTTTTAGTTTATGTTTAGTGTATATAAATATTAATTACTTGGGTTAATACAGCTGGACCACAGTCAGGGTCACAGAAATACCAACTATGTTGCCAAGGCCAATATGGCTGTCGGGGAGTAGGGGACTGAGAAGTGTTTACGCAGATACAAAATGAAGTCAGGACATGGTAGCTTGCTTGACCTTCATCACTTCAACCCAAACCACTGTTTGTGCGTGGAAACCAAAGGACAATCTTATTTTCTCCTTCTCCTTTTTTTTTTTTTTTTTTTTTTTTTTTTTTTTTTTTTTTGTTTTGCTTTTCAAGACAAGGTTTCTCTGTGTAGCCCCAGCTGTCCTGGAACTCACTCTGTAGACCAGGCTGGCCTCGAACCTGGAGATCTGCCTGTCTCTGCCTCCCCAGCGCTGGGATTAAAGGTTGCCCTAGCACAGACAGTCTCTATCCAGGCCAGTGATTTTGAGGGGTCCACACACAATAAATAAATAAAATAATGAATGTAATTAAAAAATTAAAAAGAGAGCCTGGTGGTGGTGTACACCTTTAATGCCAGCACTTAGGAGGCAGAGGCAGGTGGATCTCTGTGAGTTCCAGGACAGCCTGGTCTACAGAGAGAGTTCCAGAACAACCAGGGCTACACAGAGAAACCATGTCTCAAAAAAACAAAAACAAAAACCCAAAAAAGTAAAAAATTATTGTATATCGATGAGCCAGAGCCCATGGAAATTGTGGACCCCTCAAAATCTTTGGTGGACGGACACGTTCCTCTCCAAAAATGGAGACAGGAGCTCCATTGTGGTAGTCGTTATCTGGCTT
This sequence comes from Onychomys torridus, assembly GCF_903995425.1. Taxonomy (NCBI): domain Eukaryota; kingdom Metazoa; phylum Chordata; class Mammalia; order Rodentia; family Cricetidae; genus Onychomys; species Onychomys torridus. The sequence continues at coordinate 8,702,536 of NC_050464.1, forward strand.
AGGGAGAACCAGCTGATGTGGAGTGATGCGGCTTTCTCAGTGGACTCCACCTAAGCCCTGTCCCAGGCTCCACCCACTCCTTCCTCTCAATGCTCAAGCGGTTTTCTTCCCTCTGAAGTAGTTGACAATGCTGAACTGGAGGGTTTAATCAGGGGCTTGAAACCCAGCTTTCCCGCTGTGTTCATAATTTATTAGTATTAATTTTTATAATTATTCAAAATGTGTTCTGTCCCAAGGAGGTAAGAAGAATGTTGGTTTTTTGAAGATGGGGTCTCACTGTGTAACCCTGCCTGACCTAGATCTCACACTGTGTAACCCTGCCTGTCCTAGAACTCACACACTGTAGGCTGGCCTTGAACTCACAGAGATCCACCTGCCTCTGCCTCCTGAGTGCTGGGATTAAAGGCGTGTGCCACCACCACCCCGAATGGAGGTAAGAAGGATGTATTGGTTCCCCGGTAGCCTTGGCTGTCCTTAAACACATTATGTAAATAAGGCTGGTCTTCCTCTTGAATGCTGAGATCACCTCCATTTGGTTTAGTTTATATAGTGCTGGGGACAGAATCCAGGATTTCATGCCTGCTAGGAAAGCACTCATCTGAATTACATCCCCCAGCTCCTTCTAAGCTATTACCTTAACTAAAAAATAATAAAAAAAAAATTATTTGTCCTTCCTTTCTCTTTCTCTGTGTGCACCTGGGCAAGGAAGGGCATGTAAGCATGAGAAGGTGCAGACACAGAGGTCAGAGGACAGCTTCTGGGAGCCAGTTTTCTCCTTCTACCGTACTGGTCCTGGAGATACAGCTCAGTTCAGACAGTCAAGCCCTTTTCCTGATGAGCCATTTCACCATCTCTAGTAAACTTGTTTGTTTTATTCATTTATTTTTCGAGACAGGGTTTCTCTGTGTAGCTTTGCGCCTGTCCTGGATTTCTCTCTGTAGACCAGGCTGGCCTTGAACTCACAGAGATCCGCCTGGCTCTGCCTCAGTAAACCATTTTTAACTGCAGATTCTTTGGGGAAAGTCATTATTCATTTATTCAACAAATATTTATTCAGTGTTATGACAGGCAAAGAACAGTGTTGGTCAGAGCCTCTGCTTAGTTATGGGGGACGGGTACTGGCAGAGCACTTACTTAACACGAATGAGGTTCAACCCTCAGTAGTGGTAAAAAATAAAAATAAAAGTTTATATATATATAGTGGCCTAGGCATAGAAGGGAGATAGAGGCAGGAGGATCTTTGTGACTTTTAGGCCAGCCTGATCTACATAGCTAATTCCAGGACAGCCAGGTCTACACTTGAGAACTTGTCTCAAAACAAACAAAAAAGGTATAGTAAGTCGGATGGTGCACAGAGCTATTGAGAGTTATAACACAAATGAGGGGCAAGATCAGGAGCGTGTGCGCTGACGGTTGCTATGGTTATGGAGGATGCCTGAGTGCTCTAACAGGGGGCTTGGAGCGCAGTAAGCGGCGCGGAGGGCAAATGCAAAGGCCACGAGCTAGGCGCGATCTGGAGTGACAGCAGGAGACTGCCCACGTAGTTTAGAGACCAGTCATCTGTGACCTTCTGGGTGCCTTCTAGCCGTGAGAGTACCTATGCCACACCCAATATGGCGGCAGCACCCGGTCCATCCGGGCGCCAGCGGAAGTACGTGTGGAGGGGCGCCGAAAGTGAGGCGCAGCCACGCCCCTTGCCGGGGTTTCTGTGGAGCTGTGGCGGTGCCGGCTTCGAGCATCCCTGCCCTGGCAGGCTGGGGGACTGCGAGGCTGCAGCTCCGGCGGCCAGCTCCGGAGAGGTACGACCGGCGCCTGTCCCGTCCCGGCGGCGGGGTCCCCTCGGTGCTCCCTCCCGAGCCTGGCCTTGCTTCGGGGCCCATCCTTGCCCTCTCCTACCCTTCTCCCAGGCCCTCCCTTCGTCTGTCCCGGTCCTGTTCCCAGGCTCACCATCCGGATGGTCAGTATGGACCATTTCGCGTGGCCTGCGGAAGGGCTAGGCCTTCCCCTATGTCCCTGTGCGTTGGCTCAGCTCCCGCAGCTCCGGGACGCTGCCCCTTCTGCTGTTTTTACTCTGTAGCTCAGACTTGCCGGGGAGCTCAGTGTGCAGCCCAGGCTAGTCGTGAATTTAACAGCAGTTCTACTGTTTTAGCCTCTGTAATCTGGGATTATAGGTGTGCATCACCACGCGGGTTTTATGCCAAGCTGAGGATGGAACCCAGGGCTTCGTGCATGCTAGATGCTAGGCAAGCTCTCTACCGACTCAGCCACATCCCCAGCCTCCGCTTTTTTTTTTTTTTTTTTTTTCCTCTGTCAGCATAAGTGCAGCCCACTTCTTTCTGGAGCCTGGTTGTGGTGTGGGGGAGGGTGATAGGGCTTCCGTCTGACCCCAAAGTTCTCTGATCTAGGTCCACTGGAGAATCCCACTGCGTCCTGTTATATGGGTGTACAGTATTTTTGCAGACAGTAGTATGGGGGAAGGGTGGAGGATCTGGCTACTTCGCTGTTGCTGCTTGACCATCTGAGTTTATATTTGTTCCTTCTTAGAATTCCCACCCATGGGTACACTTTATTATATTAGTGTGTGTGTATGAGTACCGGCATGTTCATGGCGTGGCACGTATGTGGAGTTCAGAGGACCACTTTCAGGAGTTGGTTTTTGCCATTCACCTTGTTTCAATTACTTTTTTGTTTTTTCCTGAGACAGGTTTTTCTCTGTGTAGCTTTGCACCTTTCCTAGAACTCATTCTGTAGCTCAGACTGGCCTCGAACTCACAGAGATCCGCCTGTCTCTGCCTCCTGAGTGCTGGGGTTAAAGGCGTGCACCACCAGCACCTGGCTTCAATAACTTATTTTTAATTATGTTTACGAATGTGTAACTGTGTGTGGGTATGGGCACATGAGTGCAAATGCCTGAGGAGGCCGGAGGGATCTCATTCACCTGGAGGTGGAGTTATAGGTGGTTGTCAGCCCCTCTCATGTGGGTGCTGGGTCTGATATGGGTGCTGGGAACCAAACTCAGGTCCTCTGAAACTGCAGTAGTTGCCTCTAACCACTAAGCCTTCTTTCCAGCTTCTGCCTTCCCCTGTGTTGTTTCCACCATGGTGCATGCTTCAGAGTAGCTGGCTTCTGAGTTTATTACCAATCCTCCTGTCTCCTCCTGCCTTGCTGTAACAGTGCTGGCATGGCAGACCTGGGCCGCTGCATCCAGCATTTTTTTTTTTTTTTGGTTTTTTGAGACAGGGTTTCTCTGTGTAGCTTTGTGCCTTTCCTGGAATTTGCTTTGAAGACCAGGCTGTCCTTGAACTCATGGAGATCCGCCTGCCTCTGCCTCCCAAGTACTGGGATCAAAAGGCGTGGGCCGCCACCACCGCCCAGCCTGCATCCAGCATTTTATGTGGGTTCCGGGACTTGAACTTAGTCATCAGGTTTGTGTGGCAAAGCTCCTTTGCTCGCTTAGCCATCTTGCTGGCCTTTGGGCACACTTTTAAGTCTTAGGAGTTTCCTTGCATTTATCCAGGGAGGTTTTCAAGAGTAGATGGAGCATGGCTGGGGTCTTTTGGATGCTTCTCTTTTGAAGGAAACTGGGCCCTGAAGTGTCTCCTCAATTGACAGGGAAGAGTGTGTGGTCCAGCTGCAGATTAATAAGAGAGGAGTGAGAAAGGGGAGTGCTATACCGCTTGCCTCCAGCAAGAAGAGTTCCAGGGGAGCACATCTGTGTCAGCAGCTCTCAAGGAGTTGTATGGGTCAGGAATTAGGCATGTCTGGTCATGTGGTCCTGTGGAGTCCTGACTCAGAAGCCCCTCCCTTCCAGCCAGTAAGGTTTGATCCAAATTTGAAGATCCACCTGCCTCTGCCTCCCAAGTGTTGGGATTGCAGGTGTACCCTGTCACCACCTGGCCCCTCCGAGTCTTTTACAAGGGTGCCAGGGATCCAAACTCAGGTGCTCATGCTTGTGTGGCAAACTCCTCACTACTAAGCCATCTCCCCAAAGGACAAGAGAGACTGCCAGTTCAGGGTCAAGCTAGCCAAACCAGCACTGAGATCCAGTTGGAAGGAGAACTCAGGAGAGAAGAGGTTGTTGGAAACCTGAAGGGTAGTTTTGTTTTTTAAACTTTTAAGATTTATTTATTTATTTATTGTGTATAGTGTTCTGCGTGCATGCCTGCATATCAGAAGAGGGCACCGGATCTCATTACAGATAGTTGTGAGCCAGTGTAGTTGTTGGGAATTGAACTCAGGACCTCTGGAAGAGCGTCCAGTGCTCTTAACCTCTGAGTCATCTCTCCAGCCCAAGGGTAGTTCTTCTTCTTTTCTCTTTCCTTTTTGATTTTTGTTGGGATGGATGTAGTCAAAGCTGGCCTTTACTTTATAATTCTGCCTCATCCTCCTGGGTGTTAGAATTAGAGGTGTGTGCCATCATACAGACGCCACGGGGTAATTCCTAACTTATGGCCTCATTTTTTGCTCCGAGACAATGCAGGATCTAGTGAAGAAGAGATTGGCTGGGGCTGGAGTTGAGAACAGAGCTTTGGGCTCAGATGGAGAAGGAGCCATTTGGAAGCATATAGAATCAGTGTATCCCAGGGGCAGTGTCTAAGTCAGCCTAGTGACCTATGAGGCCACATCTTGGCATCTGAGCCTTTAAAAATTTTTTTTTCAAGTTTTTTTTTTTCTTTTTCTGTTTTTCTGTGTTTGCATGTGTGTGTATATGTGTGCACCTATGCCTGTAGGATTACAGAAGTGTACCACCGTGCTTAGCTTTTCGAATTCCCTAGCCAGCTTTGGAGTGTCCTAGTTCTAAGCCAGTTACAGTCCGGTCAAGTTGCCACAAGTAAATCCTGGCCAGAGCCTGGTGTCTGAAGGTAGGTGGGCATGGCATACAGTTGCTCTCCTTTGGAGGCAAGTTAGCCTGGTTCTGTTTTTTTTTTTCCCCTCTTAGGTAGTAAAAAAAAAAAATCCTTGATCTAGGGAGATGACTTAGTAAAGTGCTTGCTGTACAGATATGGACCTGAGTCTGCATCTCCAGCCCACAGAAAAAGCAAAGCAGATGGTGGGTGTCTGTGGGTCTAATCCCATGTTAGTGGAGCAGAGATAGTTAGATCCCTGGGGCTTGATGGCTGGCTTGCCTAGATGAGCTCTAGAAAAATATAAAGACTTAGGAAGACAGTCCTTGTCCACCTTGGCTTCCATATACACACTCACACCATCCACATACATGTGGACATATATATAACAACATCACACACACACAACAACAATAGCACAACACACACACATGTGTAAACAAGGGAACCCTTCTGTTGTTTAAATCTACTAATTGAATTTATTAAAAGGCCTTTTAATAAAAAACCCAGAGTCAGATATGGGGTAAATGCTGAAAGAGCAGAGAGACAAAGGAACAAGCCACTGCCATGTCTCACCTTGTCAATTCCACGAATCCTCTGACTGAAATCCTCTGAGTCCTCACCTGAAAGGCTCCAGCAGAAAAAGCTTCAGCCAAGAAACCTTAAGTTTCTGTCTCCCCACGTCTTATATACCGTTCTCTGCCCTGCCATGTCACTTCTGAGACTGAAGGCGTGCATGCTTCCCAAGCAAAGGCATGAGATCTCAAGTGCTGGGATTAAAGGTGTGTGCCAACACTGCATGGCTCTGCTTCTCTCCTAGACGGAGTCGATCTCAGGTAGTCCAGGGTGGCTTTGAACTCATAGAGGTCCAAACTATCTCTGCCTCCTGAGTGCTAGGATTAAAGGTGTGTGCCACCACTGCCTGACCTGTATATTTAATCTAGTGGCTCGTTCTGTCTTTTGATCTTCAGGCAAAGTTTATTAGGGTACACAATATAATCACCACACCGTTCTGCAAGATAGGAGTGCTGGTGCACACCTGTAATCCTAGTACTCAGGAAGCCAAGGTTAGATGATGGGGGGTTCCAGGCCTGCCGGCTCCATAGTGAGACCAGAAAAAACCAAAAGGTGTGTCACCCAGGGCCCTTCACCAAATGCCCACCCTGAGTGTGCGGAGCCCCACAGGTGGCAGCTGGGGTCATGCTCCAGACCCAGGCTATGGTGTCTTTTTTTCTCTTTCTTCCTTCCTTCCTTCCTTCCTTCCTTCCTTTCTTCTCTCTCTCTCTCTCTCTCTCTCTCTCTCTCTCTCTTTCTCTCTTTCTTTTTTTGAGACAGGGTTTCTCTGTGTATCCTTGGCTGTCCTGGAACTTGCTCTGTAGACCAGGCTGGCCTCAAACTCAGAGATCCGCCTGGCTCTGCCTCCTGAGTGCTGGGATTAAAGGTGTGCGCCATCACCACGTGGCTATGATGATGATGATATGATGATGGTGTATATTTGTGAGTCTGTTTTGTGGTATATACACATGTGAGTGCAGTTGCCCACAGAAACCATCATATTCCCTGGAACTGAAGTTACAGGCAGTCAGGAGCCACCCAACGTGGGTGTTGGGAACTGCCCTTTGCAAGAGCAGTGTGCACTTGTAACCTTGGAGCCCTCTCTCCAGCCATGACAAGCTTAGTTCTATGAGACCTACATGGTGGACGAGAGAACCAGCTTCCACAACTTTACCAATTGTCATCTGTCTTGCACAGGCTCTTGTGCAATGACACACATCAATCTCTCCCTCTCCCACCCTTCTCTGCCTTAACACGGGAACTTGTTCACCAACTCTCTCTCACACACACAGTATTACATATAGAAATGTAAAAAGAAGAGGGAAAATTCAGTCCAGCATGTACCTGTTAAAATCCCTGAGTGTCTTATGTAAAGTCTGCTCCTGCTCGGGTAGCTGTGCCTGGAGGCAGAGGGGAGGAGGGTAGGCTGTGGTTCAGAGCCCATATGCACTGTGTGCTGGTCACTGGCAAAGGCTGTAGAGGGCTGGAATGTGGCTTGGCTAGAGTGCTTGTCTAGCACGCATGAAGCCCTGGGTTCCATTCCTAGCACTGAGGAGACTTGGCCTGGTTGTGCGTTCTTGTGATCCTAGCACTTGGGAGGTGGAGACAGAATGATCAGGAGTCAAGGTCATCCTTGGCCAGTTTGTAGTCACTTTGGGCTACATGAGACACTGTCAGAAAGGAAGGAAGGAAAGAGAGTAGAAGTGATTGTCGGGAGCCAGTAGTGTTGGTACATGGGTATATTGCCAGCACCATGTTCAAGGCCAGCCTGGGCTGTTTAACACCTAGGAAAAGCCAGAACATTTGGGAGTTGGCTGAAGGTGGCCATCAGAAGTTCTTTATCACCTTGTCTCCTGGTTTGCAGTTCTAAGGGGATTCTGGGAACTCTGTTCTTCACCTTTCAGTGAAGAGTTGGTGAAGTTTTTCTGCTGTGGGGGGTGGGATCCTCCTGTTCGTGAATCCCTAGTGCTGGGATTCCAGACACGTGCTACCTTTCTCAGGTTTTTATGTGGGTGCTGGGGTCCAAACTCAGGTCCTTCTGCTTGTCCAGCTAGCATCTAATGACTGATCCACCCCCTCCCTCTGCTGTCCCTAACTTCTAGGACATGTCCAGTGATGATGATGCTGCCCCCACAGCTGCAGAGGCAGCGGGTGACACCCACCTGCTGGGCTTCTCTGATGAAATTCTCCTGCATATCCTGAGCCATGTCCCCAGCACAGACCTGGTTCTCAATGTGCGGCGTACCTGCCGGAAGCTCTCGGCCCTGTGCCTGGACAAGAGCCTGGTGCACACTGTGCTGCTACAGAAGGACTACCAGGTGGGAAGCCAGGATCGACCGAGGTGCCAGCCTGTGGGGGCTGGTGGCAGTGATGTTTGCAGAGGAAACCATGTAGCCGGGACGGTCACACATTAGGATATAGTGATGGAGCTAGGATAGGAAAGGGAGGTGATGGGTGCCATGGAGGAGGGCATAGAGCATGTGGATGTAGTTCTGGGAGGAGGGAGCCTGGGCCTCAGAGGCAGGGGTCAGTGGGAGGCCTCCTTCTCCATAGGCACCCGAGGGTGGAGTTGCTGCACCACAGCACAGATTGTAGAAGGGCCTTGTGAAGTGATGGCACAGTGGACAGCACAGTTGTTGACGTTGCTGCCAAAGGGCTGCCCTCTGTTGCTCAGGGCCTAAGTCTCTGATTAACCTGAGACACAAGCCCAGTGCAGTAGGCTACACGTGTAGTCACAGACTCAGGAGGCCGAGGCGGCGTGATCATACACGTGTAGTCACAGCACTCAGGAGGCCGAGGCGGCGTGATCGTACACGTGTAGTCACAGCACTCAGGAGGCCGAGGCGGCGTGATCGTACACGTGTAGTCACAGACTCAGGAGGCCGAGGCGGCGTGATCGTACACGTGTAGTCACAGCACTCAGGAGGCCGAGGCGGCGTGATCGTAGTTCAGACCAGTTTATAAGCCCTTGTCTCAAACAAAAACAAATAATAAAAAAAAAAACAGATAGGTGTGCCTGATAGCATATGTCTATAATTCCAGCACTCAGGAGCTGAGGCAAGTAGATCTCTGTGAGTTTGAGGCCAGTCTGGTCTGTACAGTAAGTTCCATGACAGTCAGGGCTGTACAGAGAAATCCTGTTCCAAACCCTCCCCTCCCCCACAAAAATACAACAACAGTTTAGAGAGAGAGAAAACAAAAAATATATATATATATATATATATATATATATATATATATATATATATATATATATAGTTTTAAAAAAATTAGGCTGGGCGGTGATGGCGCACGCCTATAATCCCAGCACTCGGGAGGCAGAGGCAGATGGATCTCTGTGAGTTCGAGGCCAGCCTGGTCTACAGAGCTAGTCCAGGATAGGCTCCAAAGCTACAGAGAATCCCTGTCTCGAAAAACCAAAAAAAACACAAAAAACAAAAAACAAAACAAAACAAAACAAAACAAAAAACCAAAAATTAGTTTTTTTTTTTTTCCAAGACAGGGTTTCTTTGTGTAACAGCCCTGGTTGTCCTAGAACTCTCTTTGTAGACCAGGCTGGCCTCCAACTCACAAAGATCTGCCTGTCTCTGCCTCCCAAGTGCTGGGATTAAAGGCATGCACCACCATTGCTCAGTAAAATTAGTTATTTTTAAATGTATGTGTGTACCCATGTGAGTGCTTTTGCCCCCGGAGGCCAAAGTTATCAAATTCCCCTGGAGATGGAGTTACAGGCAGTTGTGATCCACCTGATGTGGGTGCTGGGAACTACTCAGGCCTTCAGGAAGAGCAGCACATATCACTCGGCCATCTCTCCCTCCCCAGTTACAGCTTTTTAGCAAGCAGCTGTTCTTCTTTTGAACTAGAGATTTGCTGTGTACCCCAGGCTAGCCTGGAACTCTGTAATCCAGACAGGTGTTAGACTTGTAATGCTCCTCCCTCGGCCTCCCAGGTGTTGAGATGACAGACGTGTGCCACCAGGCCTGGGCAGCGAACATCTCTCTGCTTTCTCTTCCTGGGCACGGGGTCTCTTCCCTGTTGGCAGTGATAGGTATATGGGAGAGGAAAGGCAGCTCTTCTCGGAGCAGGAGTGGGGAGTAGCCATGGATACCTGTTTCTCCTGTCCCCACCTTGCAGGCCAGTGAGGATAAGGTGAGGCAGCTGGTGAAGGAGATTGGCCGGGAGATCCAGCACCTGAACATGGCAGGCTGCTATTGGTTGTCCGGCTCCACCATTGAGCATGTGGCCCGATGTCACAGCCTGGTGAAGGTGAATCTGTCTGGCTGCCACCTCACCTCCCTGCGGCTGTCCAAGGTGCTTTCAGCCCTGCAGCACCTGCGCTCGCTGGCCATCGATGTGAGCCCTGGCTTCGATGCCAGCCAGCTGAGCAGCGAGTGCAAGGCCACGCTGAGCCGCGTACGGGAGCTCAAGCAGACCCTTTTCACGCCATCCTATGGTGTGGTGCCCTGCTGTGCCAGCCTGCAGAAGCTGCTGCTCTACTTTGAGATCCTGGACCGCACACGTGAGGGTGCTGTCCTCTCAGGCCAGCTCATGGTGGGCCAGAGCAACGTGCCCCATTACCAGAACCTGCGTGTCTTCTATGCACGCCTGGCTCCAGGCTACATCAACCAGGAGGTGGTGCGGCTCTACCTCGCTGTGCTCAGTGACCGTACTCCCGAGAACCTGCATGCCTTTCTCATCTCCGTCCCTGGCAGCTTCGCAGAGAGTGGGGCCACCAAGAACCTGCTGGACTCCATGGCCCGCAACGTGGCCCTGGACGCCCTGCAACTGCCCAAGTCATGGCTGAACGGCTCCACCCTCCTCCAGCATATGAAATTCAACAATCCCTTCTACTTCAGCTTTAGCCGGTGTACACTGTCAGGCGGTCACCTGATCCAGCGGGTCATCAATGGCGGGAAGGACCTGAGCAGCCTGGCCAGCCTCAACCTCAGCGGCTGTGTGCATTGCCTGTCTGCGGACTCAGTGCTCCGGAAGGCGGAAGACGACATTGACAGCAGCATCCTGGAGACGCTGGTGGAGTCCTGCTGTAACCTGCACCACCTCAATCTCTCAGCTGCCCACCACCACAGCTCGGACGGCCTGGGCCGCCACCTCTGCCAGCTCCTGGCCCGCCTCTGCCACCTGCGTTCCCTTTCCCTGCCTGTCTGCTCTGTGGCTGATTCAGCACCCAGGCCTGACCGGGCGCCTGCCCCGCCAGCTATGCACGCGGTGCCCCGTGGCTTTGGAAAGAAGGTGCGCATTGGGGTGCAGACCTGTCCCAACCCTTTCCTGGGCCAGTCGGCCCCCCAGCCTGCCTCTGTGTTCTGGTCTCTGCTGAAGAAGCTCCCTTTTCTGGAGCATCTGGAACTGATTGGGTCCAATTTCTCCTCAGCCATGCCCCGCAATGAACCTGCCATCCGCAACTCCCTCCCGCCCTGCAGCCGGGCACAGAACGTGGGGGACTCAGAGGTGGCTGCCATCGGCCAGCTGGCCTTCCTGCGGCACCTGACACTAGCCCAACTGCCAGGCCTGCTGACAGGCTCTGGACTAGTGAGCATTGGCCTACAGTGCCAGCAGCTGCAGTCTCTGTCGCTGGCCAACCTGGGCATGATGGGGAAGGTGGTGTACATGCCTGCTCTTGCTGACATGCTGAAGTACTGCAAGCGGCTGAAGGACCTGAGGTGAGGGGCTGAGCTGAGGGCCTGAGGGCTTGAGGTGAGGGGCTGAGGGCCTGAGGTGAGGGCCTGAGGGCCTGAGGTGAGGGGCTGAGGGCCTAAGATGAGGGCCTGAGGGCCTGAGGTGAGGCCTGAGGTGAGGGCCTGAGGGCCTGAGGTGAGGGCCTGAGGCCTGAGGTGAGGGGCTGAGGGCCTGAGGTGAGGGCCTGAGGGCCTGAGGTGAGGGCTGAGGTGAGGGCCTGAGGGCCTGAGGTGAGGGCCTGAGGGCCTGAGGTGAGGGGCTGAGGGCCTAAGATGAGGGCCTGAGGGCCTGAGGTGAGGGGCTGAGGCCTGAGGTGAGGGCCTGAGGGCCTGAGGTGAGGAGCTGAGGGCCTGAGGTGAGGGGCTGAGGTAAGGGCCTGAGGGGCTGAGGGCTGAGGTGAGGGCTGAGGGCCTGAGGTGAGGGCTAAGGTGAGGAGTTGAGGTTGTGAGGGGCTGAGGGCCTGAAGTGAGGGGCTAAGGGCCTGAGAGCCAGGGCCTGAGGTGAGGAGTTGAGGTTGTGAGGGGCTGAGGGCCTGAGGGGTGAAGAGTAAAAGACCTCAGGCTTCTCTGAGGCCTCTGGGGTTTGCATGTGCAGTCTGCCTGTTAAGGCGGAGCTCAGAGCCAACACAGGCCTGACCTAGAGATCGAAGGCAGGAGGGACCTCTGTCTACAGTGAATGGCCTCAGGACACTAGGGTCATGGTAGTGGAGCAGAGCCATGGGAGGTGTGGGAGGCAGCAGTCCTGAGGCTCCTGAGCTGAGCATCTCCTCTTGTTCACTTCTCAAACTCACTTAGTCCTTGGTTCATGTGTTCCACATAGTGCTACTTCACCACAACCTTACATCTTAAAAAATTGTTTTAGCTTTGTTTACTTTTATTCATTCATTCATTCACTTATTATTTATTTATTTGGTTGGTTGGTTGGTTTTTCGAGACAGGGTTTCTCTGTGTAGCTTTGAGCCTTTCCTGGAACTTGCTTTCCAGACCAGGCAGGCCTTGAACTCACAGAGATCCGCCTGCCCCTGCCTTCCGAGTGCTGGGATTAAAGGCTTGTGCCACCACCGCCCAGCCTACTTTTATTTTTATATGTGTGTGTTTGCCTGTATGCGTGTTTGTGGTACCACATATGTACAGTGCCTGTGGAGGTGAGAAAAGCATGTTGGGTCACCTGGAACTGGAGTTACAGAAGGTGTGGGTGCTGGGAACCGAACCTGGGTCCTCTAGGAACAGCAGCCAATGCCCCTAACCATTGAGCCATCTCTCCAGTGCTGTGTCCTGTTTCTCCCACTCGCATACCCCCCATTTTTTGTTTTGTTTTGTTTTTCGAGACAGGGTTTCTATAGAGAAAGCTTTGCGCCTTTCCTGGAACTCACTCTGTAGCCCAGGCTGGCCTCAAACTCACAGAGATCCGCCTGCCTCTGCCTCCTGAGTGCTGGGATCAAAGGCGTACGCCACCACTGCCCAGCACCATACCCCCCATTTTTTTGTGACTCAGATTTATGTGGCTCTGGCTGGCCTGAAACTTACATAGACCAGGCTAGCCTTGAATTCATAGATCCTCCTGTTTCTGCCTCCTGAGTGCTGGGATTAAAGGTGTGTGCCACTGTACCCAGCCCCCAATTTTATTATTATTATTACTATTATTGTTGGTGTGTATATATGGGGATACACTGCACAGTGCACATGTGCAGCTGGCTCTGCCCTTCCCCTTTACAGGGCTCTGAGGATTGACGTAGGTCTTAGCCTCCCACAGCAAGTGCTTTTACCCACTGGGCCATCTTGTTCTACACCTGATTTTTTCAGAAAAGGTGTCTCACTGAAACTGGGGTTGATCATTTTGGCTGGCCGGGGAGTTTCTGGGGGTTTCAGATATGTGTGGCCAATCTGGCTTTTACATGGTTACTGAGAATTTGAACACATTTTCTTTTTGTTTTTCTTTTTGAGATAGGGTTTCTCTGTGTAGCTTTGGGGCCTGTCCTGGAACTCACTCTGTAGACCAGGCTGGCCTTGAACTCATAGAGATCCACCTGCCTCTGCTTTCCAAGTGCTGGAATTAAAGGTGTGCGCCCTCACTGCCCAGTTGAACACAGTTTCTAAATGTTTGCTAGCAAGCACTCTTTTTTTTATATAATTTATTTTATGTGCATTGGTGTCAGGATGTCAGGCCCCCTGGAACACAAACAGTTATAAGGTGCTGTGTGGGTGCTGGGAATTGAACCTGGGTCCTTTTGGAAGAACATCCAGTGCCTTTAACCACTGCGCCATCTCTCCGGCCCACTAGCAAGCACTATTACCAGTTGAGCTGTCTCCCAAGTGCCCTCAGTAATTCTTGGAGTGTATGTAGCAGTGGGATAGGGGCTTTGACTAAGGTGGAGGGGATATCTGATAGCATGTGCACACAAGCCTTGGGGGTCTAGAAATGTTCACTGAGTACAAGCACACCTGTAATCCTGGCATCCCAACATCCAGAAGGTTGAGGCAGGAGAACAGACTTGAGTTCCAGGGCAGCAAGACCCTTTCTCACCAAAGCCAAAAGCACAGAAAGATGACAGAGCATTCAAACCTCCTTGATGCAGAGCAGCCAGGCCCCTGAGGAGAGTGGGAGAGAGAGATGGGGCAGGCGGGGCAGGCAGAGGAGTGCTGAAGAGCTGCTGGGAGCTGCTGCTGCTGCTGCTGCTGCTGCTGCTGCTGCTGCTGCTGCTGCTGCTGGTGGAGACAAGAGCAGGCGAGATGGGAGACAGATCATCTCAGGGTAAACTCAGACTTTTGGGAGTGGTGGCCTTGAGGAGGATAGCAGGATCCATCCTGAAAAGTGGGATGAAATAGAGAACATAGGCCATTGTCCTTGAGAGCGAGTCTGAGCCCAGCCTGGATGACTTAAAGACCCTGTCTTGAAATGAAGTCTTTAAGTAAGGATTGAGGGTATAGCTCAGTGGTAGAGTACTTAGCATGCTCAAGACTCTGAGGGGTAAAACTCCTAGTACAAAACTTCCAGAGCCAACTGTGGAGTGGATTAATGCTGAAACACTTTGTGAAGTAAAGGGTATTTTTGTCATCATCCAGCATTTAAAGGTTAAAAGTTCCATTGTATCCCAGCAATACTCAGGAGGCAGAGGCAAGTTTGAGGGCAGTTTGGTCTACATAGTAAGTTCCAGGCCAAGCAGGGCTAATTAGTGAGACCCTACATAAAAAAAAGATTCTCTTGTGTTACAAATAGAACATGGAACGAAGGTCTTGTTCCTCTACCACTGAATCACACCCCAGCCCCTCACTGGGGGATTCTAGGCAGGGGCTCTACCACTGAGCCACACCCCAGCCCCTCACTGGGGGATTCTAGGCAGGTGCTCTACCACTGAATCACACCCCAGCCCCTCACTGGGGGATTCTAGGCAGGTGCTCTACCACTGAGCCACACCCCAGCCCCTCACTGGGGGATTCTAGGCAGGTGCTCTACCACTGAGCCACACCCCAGCCCCTCACTGGGGGATTCTAGGCAGGTGCTCTACCATTGAGCCACACCTCCTAGTCCTTGGATTTTTGGTTCTTTTTCTCTGTGTAGTCCTGGCTGTCCTAGAGCTCTCTGTTGATCAGGCTGGCCTCACACTCAGATCTTTCTGCTTCCCGAGTGCTAGGATTAAAGGTGTGAGTCACTATGCCTTGGGTTTTTGAGATAGGTTCTAGATAGGTTCATCTAGCCCAGGATAGTCTCTGACAGTGGTCTCACTCCATCTGGAATTATCGGCATGTGCCCCCATGATCAGTGAGGGCCGTGTGTATTGCAGGGACGCACTCCACCATGGAGCTCTGTCTCCAGTTCTCGTTTTACCGTGTTTTAAACAAGTTGTTTAGGCTCATTTGGAGCTCACTGTTGTCATCCAGGAAGACCTTTAGCTCCTACCTCAACCTCCCGAGCGTCTGGATCACAGGGGTGCCCTGTCCTTCCTCAGTTGTAAGCATTCCTTTCTCCTTCTGGGAAAGGGCCTCATGTGCTCCACACACACTTTCTGTGTAGCTGAGGATGACGGGAACTGCTGATTGTCCTGCCTTTGCCTCTCAAGTGCTGGGGTTATAGGGTGCTCCACCATACTAGGTTTATGCAGGACACACCATGTAACGAAGTCCCTGCTTCTGGGCAGGCAAGAAGGGGCAGGACTTCAGGATTCCGCCAGTCCATAGCTGTTGGTGGGTGGGTGGAGGCAACATTGGGGCCACAAAGTCATGTCTTAGCCTACAGGGATTTGTGCATGGCTGTCTCTAGTACAATTACTGCCTCTTTGGTACCTGTCTTAGGGTTACTAGTCTGTGATGAAACACCATGACCAAAAGCAACTTAAAGAGGAAAGGGTTATTTGGCTTATACTTCTACATCCCTGTCAGGACAGGAACTCAAATAGGGCAGGAACCTGGAGGCAGGAGATGATGCAGAGGCCATGGAGGGGTGCTGCTTACTGACCTGCTCCTTTCTTACAGAACCCAGGACCAGCAGCCCAGGGATGGCACCACTTGGGCCCTCCCACATCAATCAACTAATTTTGGAAAAATGCCCTACAGCTGGGTGGCAGTGGTACATTGCCTTTAATCCCTGCACTCAGGAGGCAGAGCCAGGTGGATCTCTGTGAGTTCGAGGCCAGCCTGGTCTATAGAGCGAGATCCAGGACCAGGACAGGCAGGTTTATCTGCTTATAGACGAATCGTATGAAAGCATTTTCTCATTTTCTCAATTGAGGTTCCTTCCCTCCAGTCAGATGACTCTAGGCTGTGTTAAGTTGACCTAAAACTAGCCAGCACAGGAGCTGTGCTGAGGGCCAGGCACGAAGCTGACCTTTCCCCCACAGTATCCATGGATGCTGATGTCAGATCTGAAGCAGGAAGCCTCTTACCTATCAATCTAAGCCAGAGCTTCGCTTTGGTCTCAGGACGCACAAGGGAGGACAGGGAGTGTCCTTTGCCTCCCTATCCCCTCCTAGCTTGAGTGTGACAGGAAGTCAGCGGGTCCTGTGTTGCTCCTGGCCCAGAACCTTCCAGAGCTGCTTAGCCAGGCTGTGAGCTCTGCTTCCTGTCCTCCTTGGAACAAAGCCATGCTAAGGCTGTCTGGATGTGAAGCCTCTGTCTTTTCTGGTCAGCTGCCCTGCTGCTCCAGCTTGATCCTCAGCTGAACAGTCCTGCAGCTCAGAAGGTCTCTGTGACAGAGCTGGTGTCCATGCCTGGGTGTCCGTGTGCATGGGTCCTGTGCCTTCTGGCTATACTTGCTTTGGCAAATGCCTGTGAGCTTTCTTACTCCTCTAGTTTAGAGGTCCCAGTCAGTTGATTGTGGTGGCATATGGCTAAAATCCCCCAACTCAAGAGGCTAAGGCAGGAGGATTGCCTTGAGTTCAAGATCAGCATTAGCTAGAATGAGACCTGTATTCAAAAGCAACAGCCCCCCCCCAAAAAAAAAAGAACCAGATGTTGTGACTGCATGCCTGTCTGTCACCCCAGCACTCAGGAGGTGGAGGCAAGAATTCAGGGCCATCCTTGGCTCCATTGTGAATTTGAAGCCAGCCTGGGTTATACAGACCCTATTTTAACAACAACAAAAACAAGACAGAGTTGATAGGTACAGGCCTTGGGTTCCCCTCTGCCTTCAGGGAAAACTTTGGAGCCGTGGTGGGAAAGAGCTCTTACAGCGGCCACCCTCCTCCCTCTTCCACATCTGCCTCTCCCAGGCGCACAAATGGACACCTTCCTCCTTGGCTACATTTGTGCTCCCTCCAGTCACCAGGCCTTCCGTTTCCTCACTGCTTCCTTTGTGGTGTCTCTCACCCTTGTGTCTTCCTGTGGCTGTCCTGTGATGCCCCTGGTCCTTCCTGAAGCCAGTGAGTGCAGAACGGCAAATGCATCACAGGTACAGGCTGGGGATGCAGCTCAGTCAGGAAAGGGCTTGCCTAGCACACGCAGTCTTGGGTTTCATCCTCAGTACCATACAACCTGCAAAACGAGCATTGGGAGGTGCGCAGAGGGAGGAGGGTCAGAAGTTCAAGGTCATCCTTAGCTTCATAGTTTGGGCCAGCCTGAGCTACATGAGACTGTCACAAGGGGAAAAAAAAAAAAGAAAGACAAGATGGGTCAGAGAGTACATGTGATGAATAACCCCTCTGGTGGGCCGCTGCTGTTGATTACTTCTTGTGATTGGGACCGTTTTCTGAATTCAAGGGTACCAGGTGAGACTTGGACTCTTTCAGAGCCAAGGTCTTTGCAGATTTTTCTGTCTTGCTGACAGTGTTTGTTTTTCATGGGTCCATCAAGCCTTATGTTTTTGCAGTAAGTGTGGTGGTGCACACCTGTTGTGCAGGGAGGCTGAATCAGAGGATTGTGAATTCCAAGCCAGCCTGGGCTATGTATTGGTTTGTCCCTGGGACCTGGCGTCCTCTCCAGAGTCAGGACCATGTGTGCATCATGGGGGGCCAGGAGGACTGGGGTTAAATTTGTCTTGTAGGCTCCCCAAGAGCTTGATCACAGTTCATAGTGGCATCTCTACCCAGGCTCCAGCCTGTGCCCACAGCCACAGAACCGTCTGCTGTGTGAGGTACTGCCTGTTCTGAACAAACACAGGCTTCCAGAACAGCCAAATGGCCCCATTCCTCTGGATCCTTGCCTTCTGAGGCGGACGAGCAAAGAGATGATGCAGCAGGTGGCAGGAGCTAGCTGTAGGCTTCAGAGGCTTTGTTTGCTCAGGAGTTGCTTTCTGGGGCTGTGGGGGCTGGAGGGGCACGTGCATTTTCTGGGGGAGTCTTTGATGGCAGCCCCGGGAATCCCAGGCTCACTTGCTACCACCTCCACTGCAGCCTGCCATGAACCTGAGCTTGTACCAGCCTGGCTCCCTGTGGGGTGGAGGTGCCACAGGGACAGGTTGTTCTGGCTGTGGGTTTGGGGCACACCTCTATGGTGAGAGGATCACATGTCAGGCAGAAAAGGGTGCCACCTTTCCCACGACTGGAGGCGGGGTATTACCCTGAGTCACCCTAGGCTGCCTGGGCGGAAGCAAGAGATTGGCTTGAGCCAGGCCTGGCACAGTCTCAGGAACAACTTTGAGCTCTCATTCTCCTTCATCCTGCCTGGCTCGGATCGCAACAGCATCAGCCTCTTGAGCCAGAGGGGATGGGTATAGTCACCCCAGAGAGCTGAATGGCAAGGAGAGGTCTGATCCTTGCTGGCTGGTAGTTTGAGCCAGTTGGGAAGGGTCAGAGTTAGGATGAGGTCTGATCTGGGTGGATCCCATTTCCTTGTTACCCGTCTACCCTCAGATGGCACCTCCATTGGGTCAGTTCCCATCCATCCCGGGTGCTGGCCAGCCTTGTGTACAGGGGAGAGGGTCAGGGCTCACTGGTCCCACAGCTGGAGAGTGAGAGAGAGGATATTCACACCAGGCTGAACGCTGTGACTTGGCTTCTTTCAGGGCAGGGTTCGGTAAGTGGCTGTCTAGTTGGAAACGGTTTAAACGTATGTACAGGGCCGGGCGGTGATGGCACACGCCTTTAATCCCAGCACTCCCAGCACTCGGGAGGCAGGGGCCAAGCGGATCTCTTGTGAGTTCGAGGACAGCCTGGGCTACCAAAAGTATGTACAGGACACATTGCCACTGTAACTCAGTTGACCTAGAGACACCTGGGCCTACAGTGAAAGTCCATGCCGCCATCTAGTGGTGGAGGTGACAGCTATTGCCTGGTACTGGGATTCCATCCCCTGCTGTTGAAAGCGTTGAGGAGGGGGAGCACGCGCTGCTGCTGGTAACTCCAAGGTTTCCAGGGGCCCTGAACCCCTTTTTCCTGCCACTTTCACACCTAAGAAGCACTTGGGGAGCTGAGGCAGGAGGACCACTGAATTCAAAGCTAGCCTTGGTAACAGTGAGATCCTGTCTCAAAATATAAATTGAGGGGTGAAAATGACTAATATATATGATAGGCATGTGCAAAATTTTGGAAGAGTGAAAACAAGATTAAAAACTAAAGGGCTGGGAGTATGGTTCAGTGGAGGAATTCCTAGCACCGGGAAAAGCCAGGCGGCGGCAGCGGCGGCGGCGGCGGCGGCGGCGCCCACCTTTAATGGCAGCACTTGAGAGGCAGACGTAGGTGGATCTCTGAATTGGAGGGCAGCCTGGTCTACAGAGTGAGTTCCAGGCCAGCCAGGACTACACAGAGAAACCCTGTCTTGAGGGGGAAAAATCAATTGAAAATATAAAAAATTGTGAAAGGCTGGGGTTGTAGCTCAGTAGTAGAGCCAGGCTAGCATGCTTAAGAGCCTGAGTTCAATCTGTGACATCACACTAACAAAAGCAAATAAGAAAAAGGGTGGGGCCATGGAAAGGGCCCAGTGGTTAAGAGCATATAGTACTCTTGCAGAGGACCTGGAATCAGTTCCCAGAAACAAGTGGCTCACAACCATTGGTAACCCCGTTTCTAGGGGATCTGACGCCTCTTCTGCCCTCCTTGGGTACAAGGCTCACACATGGCACATATACGTGCAGGAATTCACACACATACATATAAAATGTAAATAAATTATCTTTTTTAATTAAAAGGGGTGAAAGGAATCAAAATTCCAATGTGAATGCGTGTCACTTGGGGCTCTCCAGACAGTGTAAGTGACTGGTATCCTTGGTGAAGGGGAAAAGCCACATGACCACCTTCATGGCCTAAAGAGAGGCCTGTTCATTGTGTCTAAGAACAGCAGTGACCCTTCCGTGGAGCCTGTGTGGTGGGGCTTGAGCTCTGGGCTGATTAGATGCTGACCTCGAAGCAGCCCTGAGGGGCTTTCTTCCTTTCCTGCCCCTTCCCCACCCACTCCGGCCTGCTGGACCCCTCCTTCCTCCTGCCTTGTCAGCTGATCTGTCTCTGATCCTAAGGCCAGCAGCTGTGACAGTGTGGGGGTGGGAGAGCTTACTGAGGAAGGAAGGCAGATGGCCTTGAGCCAGTGCATGCTGGCAGGGTCTGTAGACAGTGACTAGCCGCATCTCATCCTGGGAGTCAAGATCTCCTTGGGAGATCCAAGTCCCTGGCACTCACACCCCTCTCTCCACAGGCTGGAGCAGCCCTATTTCAATGCCAACGCGCAGTTCTTCCAGGCACTGGGCCAGTGTTCATCTCTGCAGCGCCTGTGCCTGGTGTCTAGAAGTGGCACGCTGCAGCCGGATGCCGTGCTGGCCTTTATGGCCCGTTGCCTGCATGTTGTCGTGTGTCACATGTTCACTGGAGAATCCCTCATCACCTGCAAGAGTCTGCAGCAGTCACTCCTCCGGAGGTGAGTAGCATGGCCCAGCATGGTCTTTTTGGATGGTACCAGTGTCCCCAGGACCCAGTGTCCTAGCCCGGTAGCGACTTTGGGGAGATGGAGTACCCGATCCCAGCAGCATGATCAGAGGGCCTGGCCTCCTGCAGGGAACTGAGCTCTGGTCTCAGCCACTTGGTAGGTTGAGATACAAGGATCCTGGGAGTTCAGGGCTAGCCTGAGTTACAGAGTTTATCCTGGGTTCTAGAAGTCTTCTTAGTTCACTGTGTCTCATGTGGGCCTGGGAGGGACTTCTTGATCCTCATCATTGTGAAGGCTCTGCCTTCAGACCTCCCAAAGCGCCACCTTTGGTTGTTGAGACAGGGTGTCTCTGTAGCCCAGGCTAGGTTAGAACTCACTGTACAGACCAGGTTGCCTCAAACTTGTGGCTCCTCCTGCCTCTGCCTCTGGAGAGCTGAGATCTCATCCCTTTGGCTAACAGCATGTCAGGAGTTAGGGTCTCAGCACGAGGACTTTGGGGGCACAAGCACAGTCCCTGATCATTGCTGGTGGTTTTGTTTCCTGTCTTCCCTTTGTTCCGCTTACTGAAATGCCACCATGGGAAAGACCTGCTCCTGGCTCCCCTGGTTATCCATGTTTTTGGTCATTTTATCAGGTACCAGAATGGACTGTCAGTACTTAAATTTTGTATTACATTTGTACATTTATTTATTTTGTGTTTGCGGGACAGGTGTGCATGCCACAACGTGTGTAGAGGGGAGAGGACAGCTTTCAGGAGTTAGGTCTCCTTCCACAGGCGTCCTGAGGAATGAGTGTATTAACTACAGCTTACAGATGGGGAGCTGAGGCAGGAAGCCCTGGAGCCAGTTGGCAGCATGCAGGACGGAACTGCACCTTAGAAGGGAGAAAGAAGCTAGGCTTGGTGCTACAAACTTGGAATTCAGGCACTCAGAAGGCTGAGGCGGAATAGGGAGTTTGAGTTTGGGTCAGCCTGGGCTACATAGTGAGTTCAAGGCCAGCTTGGGCTATACAGCAAGACCATTTCAAAAAACAAGTGAGAGACTGAGAGTTTAGCTCAGTTGGTAGAATGCTTGCCCAGCAGGGGTCAGTTCCTGCAGCATAGGGCTAGAGAGTAGTTAAGTAGTTAACTCAGTAGTTACGAGTGCTTACTGCTCCTGCAGATTACTGCTCCTGCAGAGGATGCACCACCAGATCAGGTGGCTCAGCTGCAGCTGCCTGCAACACTAGTCCCAGGGTACTGCATGGCCTCTCCTGGCCACTCAGGCACCTGTATACATGGCGTGCACATAAACACATGTGGGCTCACATACATACATGAACCTAAATCAATAAATAGATCTCAATCTCTATAGTACCGCAGATGTAATCTCAGCACTTGGCCGGTGGGGCAGGATTCAGGTCATCCTCTGCTACATAGTGAGTTTGAGGCTAGCCTGGGCTACATGAGGCCCTGTCTTAAGAAAATGTAAATCAAGGGAGAGGGAGCAGTTCGGCTGGTATGAGAAGCCCTTCAGGGTAAGTGCCGAGTCTTGATCCAGGCGGTTTGCAGGGTGCTCTGCTGCCGTGGTCCAGCAGGTGGCAGTGTTGCTCTCAGTGGCCAGCCCCTCAGTGGCCAGGGTGTTTGTGAAGAGCAGGGCGGCCGCCCTCTTTCCTGATGTTTTTGTTGTCTGTTTAGTTGAAGGACTCTTTAGACAGGGTGACCTTCAGCTTCTCACCCTCCTGCCTCCATCTCCTAAGTGCTGAGATTGTAGGCACGTCACACCTCCTTTGGGGTAGCCCAGGCCGGCCTTAAATTCCCTGCTTCAGCCACATGGAGCAATGCCCAATGCTCTTCTTCTGTCACTTGGAGAGCTCAGGGGAGCGCTGAGCACCCCCTCCCGGCTGCTTAGTGACCCCCTCAATGCACAGCAGGGAGGTCTCAGCCAATAAGGCCTTCTTCCCTGCTACTGTGATTGGGGAAGGATTAGTTCCTTCTGGGGTCACCCTTTGTGTCTGCCCCCTTGCTGGGCTGCTTGCGTGCCTCAGGTCCCTGCAGTTGCTTCTTTCTCACCCTCCTGTGTTGGCTGTCTTTGTTTTTGATGCCAAGACTGCAGCCCAGGCTCTTCATGTTTTGGGGTTTCGATTTGGACTCCCCTCACCTCACAGGAAGCAACTGGTTGCCTCTATGTCTAATGTCACGGACTTCACTTGTTCTCCATGTTTTGTGTCCCATGTCTTTTTTTTTTTTACATAAGGTCTCATGTATCCCAAGCTAACCTCTAATGGAGTGAAGGATAACCTTGCCCTTCTCATCCTCCCCTTTCTACATCTCAAGTTTTGGTCTCACAAGCATATGCTGCCACACTAGATGTATGTTGTGCTGAGGCCCGCGTATATCTGTAGCTGAGCCATGTCCCACGGTATTTCATGTGTCTGGTGCCGTTCTGGGGATTGACAGCTTAACCTCCCCAGCCCTGGAATGACAGGTGTGCACCGCCTTGCCAGCTCCTTTCACACCTTTTGCGACGCGCAGCCCTCCTGGGTGTTGGATTGTGTTCTTCTGCATGTCCTTCCCCTACTTGGACCTCTTTGGCCCCATATGAATTCAGTGTCTGGGGACCAGACTCAGTGACAGAGATTCCTGGTGGACCCTGGGGGCTTGTGGTCTCCCAGGATGATGAGCAGAGGAGTGTGTCTGCCCAGCTTGTCCTAGTTCCTACCAGTACCCCGACCTTGCGCTTTGCTCCTGGCCGCAGGCACACACACCTGTCCAGCACCATCCCTGCCTCTGACCAAATCCCTGTCATTTCTAGAAACTTGTACTGGCTGTTCTGTGTGGCCACCTTGCCAGCTGGTGTCTCCCTGCAGCACTGTGGCATGAGGGTCTGGGCCCTGGCGTATGGCCGTCTGCTGAGCCCATCCTGTACTCCTCTTTCTCACTGCCATTTCTCAGACCTGGCAAGCAAGGAGGCCCCATAAGTCCCTGCTTCCCTGGGCTCTCCCCCTCAGGCCTGTTCCTTATTAGCCCTGGGGCGGGGGACGGACGGACCCTGTATCGCCTGGTCTCTTGGTTTCCAGTGAGGGCTGGCCACTGTGGCATGGCTGAGGGCTAGCCTGCACATGTCTCAGCAGTCCCGAGACCCTAAAGCTTCTCCCGACTTTGTCTCTAGTGAGCCGTATCTTCCAGGCACAACCTGAACCTTTCGGTGATAGACCAGCTCCATGCCCTCCCTGGGTGGGCTGTGGTGTAGGTACCATTGCCTGCTATCCCACTCAGTGCCATCTTCCCAGTGCCTCCCCATGGCCCAGGTATGCTGGCTTCAATCCTGTGTAGGATTTTTCCAGGTCCCGCCTCTTCTCTGCAGCAGAGCCCGAGCTCAGGGGCATGCATAACAGCCCCTGGTACAACCACAGCCAATAGCAAGCTAGTGAAGGCAAGGGCTTCTGCTTCCCTGGAGCATGCAGACCTGACATCTGTGAGCCCAGAGGCCTGTGCTCGGGTCAGGCAGCCTCCATCCTAAAGATTCAGGAATCCCAAACCTGAGTGGGAGGCACTGTTCTCCAGGTCCTCTCCGGCTGGTGTGACAGAGGTCTGCTGCCCACTGCGGTAGCCATGCCGCTCTCTTTTGGGGGGTCTTAGAGTGTGTTTGTGGCCTTTTGCCGTATTTTGGGGCATATGGCCCTGGGAGGCCAACTGGCTGCCCCAGCCCCTACTGTGTCCTGTGTGGAGACAGGGGCATTCTTCCCGTAAGTTTCCAGCTTGCCAGAACCATAGTTGTCAACTTGTCCTCTGCTGCTGCGTTCTGGCAAGCTCTGGCCTATGGTAGCCCCAGGGGCCATGCTGAAGGCTGAATGCACAGATGTGACTCTCCATGCCAGCAAAATGGCTCAGTCTCCGTCTGGTCTGCAGATGTGCAGAGGAGAAAATGTCCTCAGGTGGAACAGGGGATTGCTTACATCTGGCCAACGCCGAGAGCATGTCAGTTTTCAAGAATGGATTAGGGACCGGGAATGTGGCTTGGTTGGTATAGTGCTTGGCAGCATGCACAGAGACCTAGGTTCCGTCCCAGCATGGTATAAAGTGGGCATAGTGGTCTATAATTCCAGCACTTGGAAAATAGGGTCAGGAGAATCCGAAGTTCAAGGTCACCCTTAACTGCATAGCAAATTTGAGGCCAACCTGGGAAACATGAAATGTGAAATTTTGTCTCAAAAACTTAAATTAAAAAAAAAAAAAAAAAAAAAAAGCTGGCCATGGTGGTGGCGGCACAGCGCACCCCTTTAATCCCAGCACTTGGGAGGCAGAGGCAGGCGGATCTGTGAGTTTCAGGCCAGCCTTGTCTGCAGAGTGAGTTCCAGGGCAGCCAGGGTTACCCAGAGAAACCCTGTCTTGGGGAGAAAAAAAGAAAAGGAAAACAATGGGCTTTGCACTGCTTTGCAGCCTTCACATCTTCCGTACCAGGCAGTCGGAGTGTGGGAGCTGCGTGCCTCAACACTGCTCCATGATAGCTCTAGAGCTGGCTGTTGGCATGTTCCCACTTGGCAAGCTGGCCACATGGGTCTATCTTGGCTGTCTCGGTTGGGAGAACTGTGGCCTGGGTACTGAGCAAGTGGCTGCTAAGTTCCAGCTCCATGGAGCATGCTCAGGAGCCAGGAACTATGAACTGTGAGGCCTGGAGAAGATGGCCAAGGTGCCTGGGCCCACCGTAGCATTGGCAGCATGTAGGGGCCAATGAGGGACATGAGGTGTCTGACTGGGGCCACAGGTTGTTTCAGATGGGAAAGTGTTG
The DNA here is from genome assembly GCF_903995425.1 of Onychomys torridus. NCBI lineage: Eukaryota > Metazoa > Chordata > Mammalia > Rodentia > Cricetidae > Onychomys > Onychomys torridus. Next base: position 8,727,682 of record NC_050464.1, read on the forward strand.
TCTGGTGTTTCATTCTGTCGTCTGTGTGTGGAGCCAAAGGTGATGTGACCTAGGGATTCTGTTCCTGTTGCTGAGCCTCCAGTTGTTTTTATCTTTATGTGCTTGTGTCTCTGTGTATGTCCGTGTGGGTCCAGTTACCTGCAGAGGCCAGTAGAGGGTGCTGAATCCCCCTAGGACCGCAGTTACAGATGGTTGTGCACTGCCATGTGAATGCTGGAAATCCAACTCAGGTCCTCTGCAAGGACAGCCGGTGCCGTTAACCACTCAGCCATTTGCAGCCCTCCCAGAGCCTCCAGTTTCCAGATGAGTCCAGAGTCAGGTCACATTGCTACTCTGGTCAACCAGTGCTGGTTTGAGGGTGGTTAGGTTGTGTGGGTACAGCGCCATCTACCCTCTGCCCTCCTCAGCTTTGGTCTGCACCCCGCCTTTTCTGATGTCTGCTATGGGAACAGTGCAAGGAATGTTTAAGAACAGTGGGGTGAGGTGTTTCCAGCTTTGGGGCTCCTGTGACAGGAGCTCTGTGGCAGAGAAGTGACCTGACCAGCAGGCCAAGCGGAGCATCTGGCCATCCCTGCCCTCCTCTCACCCCAAGTGAGTTTGGCTCTTGACCCCTGCCTCTGCCTCCCGAGTGCTGGGATTAAATCACCACACCCGGCTTTTTTTTTTTTTTTTTTTATTTTGAAACAGGGTTTTTTTGTAGCCCAGGTTGGCATCAAACCTACTATGTAGCTGAGGATGACCAGAACCTCTGACCCCCAGCCTCCATCTCCTGAGTAGTGGGACTACAAAAATATACCTGTTTAATTAATGGAGTGCTGGGGCCAAACCCAGGGCTTCAGGGATACTCGGCAGGCACTCTACCCACTGAGCATGCCCAGCCTGGCAGTAACTGTTTCCTCTTTTTCCTTTAGATTTATTTATTTATTTTATGTGCATAAGTGTTTTGCCTTCATGTATGTCTGTGTCGTGTGTGTCTGGTACCTGTAGAGGTCAGAAGACGGTGTTGGATCTCCTGGGACTGGAGTTACAGACAGCTGTGAGCCACCATTTGGATGCTGGGAACTGAACCTGGGTTCTATGACAGGGTTTCTCTGTGTAGTCCTGGCTCTCCTGGAACTCACTCTGTAGACCAGGCTGGCCTCAAACTCACAGAGATCCACCTGTCTCTGCCTCCTGAGCACTGGGATTAAAAGCATGCGCCACCTCCACCACCTACAGCCAGTGCTCTTAACTCCTGAGCCATCTCTCTAGCCCATCACTGTATTTTTTGTTTTTTGTTTCAAGACAGGGTTTCTCTGTGTAGTTTGGGTACCTGTCCTGGAACTTGCTCTGAAGACCAGGCTGGCCTCGAACTCACAGAGATCCGCCTGGCTCTACCTCCTAAGTGCTGGGATTAAAGGCGGGCGCCACTGCTGCCCAGACCCATCCCTGTTTTCAGTGTGTGTACTCATCACTACTGTCTGTTCTTGAACCCTTCATGTTCCAGACAGGTGTTCCATATGTGTTATACACTCACTGTCCAGCCCCAGTTCCCTCCTCTCTACTTTCTGGCTCTAGGACTCTGATGACTTAAGAAGAATCAGAAGTATGTGTGCTGGAGACTGAACCTAGGGTCTCCTGAGCTCCCCAAGCACTTTACCTTCTGAGCTGCGTCCCTTGTTAATGGCTGATCTCTGGTTCAGTTTCCAGGCTGAGAGGCCCGCATTGAACGTCGTCATCTTCCCCCTGCTCCACGAGGGCCTGACAGATGTCATCCGAGATGTCCCCATGGTGCACCTGGACGAGATCACCTTGTTTAAAAGCAGAGTGGCTGAGGAGCCACCGAACCTGTGGTGGTGAGAGGGTTGCCTGGCCCCCGCCCCGCCCGCCACTCTTGTTAGCAGAGACTCTTTCTGTCTGACTCTCCACAAGGGTCCAAGAAGCCTACTGGTCCTTGTTTTGTGATGGGAAGAAAGAGTTTCCAGTTGTTCTGAGACATTTACCCCAGTCCTCTTGGGTTCCCTCTCACTTGCTCTCAGGAGGACTTGGCTCAGTAACAAGTAATCAGGTGGGCCATGGATGTGCGAGCCTTCAGGGCCTGGCCACAGTCCCAGGGGCTTTGTGGGCTGCAGGCCCCAATCCACCTGCTTACTTCAGCATGAGGACTGTCCTTCTGTCCCTTTGTCCATGGTCATCTACAGTTGAGTTCAGTAATGTGACTGTATTCACATGGGGTCAGGGTGGGCTGGGCTCTCACTGTGAAATACCCACAATGACATCTCTGATCCTGTGGCTCCTTTTCCTACTGAGACACATAAGGGCATGGCCCAATGGCAGAGCACTCGCCTGTTGTGTGTGAAGCCCTGGGTTCCATCCCCACCACAAAGAAAAAGAAAATGTTTTAACCCAATGATGTCTCTGGGATGTTTTCAGCCCAATGATACCTGTGCCAGAGGGTCCCCTGGGGCAGGAACTGTGGGGTGACATCATCCCCAAGCTGAGCCTGAGGAGTTGGGCCTCTGTCTCACAAGGGTCACTTCTCTCCACAGGTCATAGGCTTCTGCTTACAAACTCTAGGTGCTGTGGAGGTCTGAACGCTTCCTAGGAAGTCCACAACCACTGGCCTTGTTAGGATAGCTAAGACAGTAAAAGCCAGAGTGTGCATAGGATGCTGCGGCAGGAGCACTTACCTGTGTGTCCTTACAGAAAGTCACTGAGAGCTGTGTGTACTGCTTTAGTGAGTCAGTGGGCATGGTCCCTGGTTTCCATCCCCAGCACTGCTTACACCTTCATGGTGGCTCATACCTGTAATCCCAGCATTTAGGAGGTCAAGGCAGGAGGTTGGGACATCCTCAGCTACATAACTGAGGTAGAGGCTAGCCTGGGTTACATAAGATCCTGTCTTAATCTCAATAAAACAAAAAGAAAAGAAAAGAAACTTGAGGGAGGACCCAGTGTCTGTAAGACTAAGAGTCAGTAGCCCCTAGAGGGGACTTGTGAGAGCCTGTAGCTGGATTGGTCCAGCTGGACTCCTGCCTGGGTCTCTCTTGCTGATGGGTCCCCAGTGTGCTGTGGACATTGATCTAGGTAGCTTCCAGTCTGGACGTCTCAGTTCATGCAGGCCCACCAGACCTTGCTCACTGCTGGTGACCATCCTAGACCCAGCCTGCCCTCATCCTCTGTCTCCTTGGCAACAGGTCTTCCTAAGTTGTGGTCTCCTCAGCTTCCCTTCTAGGTAAGGAACAGAGTGAACTGGCCTCTGGATGTGGGACCCGTGGTCTTGGGCAGGCTGTGCCTAGCAGTTGGAGCCTGGGGAGGCATGGGGGCTTCTGACCTGGCTCTGGAGAAGGTATTAGGGAAACAGCCCTCAGGCCCAGGCCCCAAGAGAAGTACTTCAGCCTGGCCCCTGCTGTTCTAGCCCCAGTGTTTATACACAGCCTGCGGTGCCAACCTGTCCGTCCTCGTCCAGTCTCCTGCCTGAGAGGATCTTCATTCCCTCTAGAGCCCAAGGTGCTCAGTCAGTCTGTAGGCCGATCCCAGGGGATACCCATCCCACACCCAGAGCTCCTGCCCTCACAGACCTAACACGGTTTCTGAAAGCTATATGCTTGCCCTGTCTTTTTCTGGCATTACAGGCCATGGGACAGGCTGCCAAGGTTCCAGGGGGCAGACTGAGGTCCCACACAGCTGTAGACAAGGTCCCAAAGGCAGTGGGACTCCTTCCCCAGTTTCTGGGCATGTCTTAGAGCATTAAACTGGCACCTGAAGGCCACTGTGTAGGCTTTCCAGGACCAGATGCTGCAAGCCCTTAAAATGAGAAAGTGGCTGGATACAGCCTAGGAGGGAACAGGTTGCTTGGAGGTGTCAGGTCTCAAGAGGCCTTGTGACTTTTTCCTTTAAAGGAAGTTCCACTCAGCTGGGTGTGGTGGCACAGGCTTTAATCCCAGCACTGAGGAGGCAGAGGCAAGTGAACCTCTGAGTTCAAGGCCAGCCTGGGCTACAGAGTGAATTCTAGGCCAGCCAGGGCTACATAGAAACCTTATCTCAAAAACAACAAAAATACCAAACAAACATCAGCCCTGTTCCTTCAGACAGGAGCTGAGCTTTCTGCTTGGATCTCATCCCAAAGGCCGGAGCCGTCCTGTGAATCCCGTGAGAACCAGCAGTTTTCGCCAGTGGTATCTTTCATGTCCAGAAACTGGGCTGATGGGGAGGGGCCTGCTCACAGGAGCTGGGGTGCAGCCTGAGGACGCAACCCCCGGTAGTCGGCCTGGTTTCTAGGCGTCTCTTGCAGCGGTCCTTTGACTGCGAGTGAGAATCCTCTTTCTCCACCGGGGCAGGGTCCAGCAGATGTCAATCGCGTGCTCATTTTTGTTTTGGCACCCCTGTTAATCGCAATTTATAGCCTGCAGCATTTGATGCTGGGAGAAGAACCCACCCTAATGTCAGAGATTGGCAGGACTCGGCTGTTAAGTGGCAGACCATATGCTGCCTGCCAAGAAGACAGTGAGTGCTTGTGCCTGTGAGTGGGTATCTGTGTGCCTGGTGCGAGTGTGCGCGTGCAAGTACACATGTGTGTTTGCACCTGCATGTGTGTGCACGTATACCTAGGTAGGCCTGTGTGCGTGCACACAAGCTTGCATCTTCTGGTGTGTGTTCTCTGTGGTAGAGAGAAGGGAGAGAGGAGGGAGAGAAGTGAACTTGTCTTTGGAAACAGAAATCCCCTGACTTCCCATGGCTGCCTGTATCCCTGCCTCAGCCCAGCCCAGGCTGCTCTTGCCTCTACCTCCTTCTCTAGACCTTGTGTTGTTTGTTGTTATATTTATTTTGGTTTTTCAAGACAGGGTCTCACTGATTAGTTCTGGCTTTCCTGGAACTCACTCTGGAGAGCAGGCTGGCCTCAAATTCACAGAGATTCTCCTGCCTCTGCCTCCCAAGTGCTAAGATTAAAGGCGTGCGCCAACACCACCCAGCCAGCCCTTGTGCTGTATGTCTTGTCTTTGATGCCATGTCTCCTAACCCCGTGGCTTGGCACATACCAGCAAACCATACTGAGTTCACCCAGTGGCTTTCCTCATTTCTCTCTTCTTAAAACTCTATGTGTAAGCGTGCATGTGTGTACATGTGTGCAGGTCTGAATGTGCCATGGCACATGTGCAGAGGGCAGAGGGCAATCTTGGGGGTCTCTTTTCACCTTCCACTTCATTTGAGACAGGGTCTCTTGATTGCTGTCACACTAAGCTAGCTCGCCCATGAACTTCCAGGGAGTCTCCTGTCTGTCTCCCATCTCTTGATGGGAGTTCTGTGATGACAGATGTGTCCTACCATGTCTGGCTTTGTGTGGGTTTTGGGGATCTGAACTCAGGTCCTCATGCAACAAGTACATTACCCACTGAGCTATCTCCCCAACCCACTTTCCTGATTTTCATAGGGAGGAATTTTATGGCCATGGTAAGAAGTGTTCTGCTCTTATATGACATGGACAGGCTGACCTGCCATTGACCCTTGGAGGCCCTGTGACAAGGCCCTGAGGTTCAGACCTGGTCTAGACCCAGGCTGTGGCCAGGGAGGGCTGGGCCCAGACATTGATCCCACTGGGTGCCTCTCATTTGGGGATCCAGGGCAAATTCAGTATCTGTCTATTGTATCAGACAAAGTTAAGTGCTTAGCAAGATGATGGGGATCGGGCTGCTCTAGGCTCAGAGGGGTCTGTGGGAAAGATCGGCCCAAGCAGAGGGGCTGTGAGTGCCAAGGGCCAGGCCTCTGTGAGCCAAGGCCGGAACCCTCACTGAGGATGGACAGCAACCCTAGCACCCCTTCCAAGAGATGCCAGCATGCCACCTTTCCTCCAGCCTTTGCTGTGACCTACCCCTTAGAAGAGCTGGAAACTGCTGAACTCTTACAAGGGAAAAAGAGAAGTGTGATGGGGCACACCTGTCGTCCCAGCCCACAGGAGGTAGAAACAGGAGGGTCAGGAGTTCAAGGCCAGCTTTGGCGATATACGAAATTTGAAACCAGCCTGGTCTACATGAGACTCTATGCCACATAGAGATGAGAGAGAGAGAAAGAGAGAGAGAGAGAGAGAGAGAGAGAGAGAGAGAGAGAGAGAGAAAGGAAATTTTGAATGGGGTATGAAGTGTGTCTGCAGGTAGTGTGGGTCTTACATACTGACCTCTTCCTGTGGATGTCACCAATTCACTGGTACTTGGAATTATTAGCAGCATCCACTGCACTGGTGCAAGGGTTTTGTGACTGGTCTCATCTGCATTTGGGGCTGCAGGGTACAATAGAAGTTCCTAGGCTCTGTCAATTCTGTATGGAGGTCTAGACCAGCCGTAGGTACTATGTTAACTGCTCAGTGGTTGCACCTACATCTCTTTGGAGGACCACCAGTGGGTGGGTTTTCTTTGAATTGTTGGACCAGGAGCTTGGCTCAACCTGTCCCGCCCCAGGTGGCCTGGCAGGCTCCCATAGGTGCTGTTCAGGGAAGCCAGGGTCCCTGAAGCAGCTGCTGCTAATGCTGGCCTGGAACCTGCCTCAGAACCTGCGGGTGTGGATGGGACAGGCTTGACTTCCTCCAAAGCCCTGACCTCTATGCTGACGAAGTGTTCACGGGTTGCTGTGCAAGGAATGTGTGTATGAACCAGGGTTTCCACAGTAGGAGTTTGCATGTATCTGTAGGTGTGTCTGTGTGTATGCACACACAAGAGCACGTGTCTAGGTAATAGTGTGAAGCCTCTCCTATGCCTCTTCTGACCATGACACACTGTGTGTAACTTTACCTGGCAGCATCTGAGTTGAGTGTTTTGTTTTGGGGCATGGGGTAAGGCCTTGTGACCAGGTGCTAAGTGACCACCACCACCCCTCTTGATGACAGACTGCCCTGACTCCTCTCTAGCTTGGAGAACTGCCTGTAGTTGGTATCTGGTAGTGACACCCACCTAGGTGTCTCTGTGGTGCTGACAAACTACATTCTGAATGGATGTTCTTTAATGTAAATTTGTGGCATGTAGAAAATCTCAAATAAAATGATCTTGATTTAGAAAACCAGGCAACTATGTGGTCCTTCCAACAGGGACTCTTGACTATCCATGTGTGGTCTGTTTTGTAGGCTCAAGTGGGGAGGTTCCTTTATCTTTTTTTTTTAATTACTTATTTTTTTTTTTAATGTGCATTAGTGTTTAGCTTTGCCTGTGGAAGGGTGTTGTAGTTACAGACAGTTGTGAGCCACCATGTGGGTGCTGGGAATTGAACCTGGGTCCTCTGCAAGAGCAGTCGGTGCTCTTAACTGCTGAGCCATCTCTCCAGTCCCCTCCTTCATTCTTTTTTGAGACAGGAGCTCAAGTGGCTGGGCTGGCTTCAGACTTTATATCTAGACCAGGCTGGCCTGGAATTCCTAATCCTGCTTCTGCCTCCCAAGTGCTGGCTTACAAGTGTGCACCGTCATTCCCATCTGGTTATGGATATCATGTTGACCTTGGCCTCAGCAAAAACACCTCCATGTGGCCTCCTCTGGGCCAGTTGGCCGCCTTTACAACATGGCTGCCAAGTTTCAGCACAAGCATCCCAAGAAAACCAGCAGATGTGTTCAGCTCTGGCTCTTGTCATTGTTGTTACCTCTACCCTTGATGGGCAGTCACAGAAGTCCACCACATTCAACAGAAGTGGATGCAGACACACCCCAAGTACTCAGGGGGTTGGGAGTCTCAATGTGGAAGACCTGGTGGGGTGGGAGGCAGTCCAGTGCCCATATTAGGAAGGGCATCTGTTTGCACTCTGGGTTTTCAGCCTAAGCAAGGCAGAGGCTGTGGCCTGGCTGTGAGGGGTGTGTGTGTGTGTGTGTGTGTGTGTGTGTGTGTGTGTGTGTGTGTACGGGAGCATTGCCTCGTGTTGGGGAGGCTTACATTACTCCCTAGCCAGTGTCTATTTGTGGGGCGCACTGGCAGCCATGGGGTCATGGACTGGAGCACTCTAAGAAGCCAGCTACCCTTAGAGTTGGCTGGGAGGATGAGGCTATCTGACCTTTGTCAAAAAGGAAAAAGAAAATATCCAGGCGTGGTAGTGGACGGAAGACAGAGGCAGGTAGTTCTCTGTGAGTGCAAGGCCAGCCAGGTCTACAAAGGGAGTTCCAGGACAGCTAGGGCTATATTATATTACACAGAGAAACCCTGTCTGGAAAAAAAATTGGGGCTGGAGAGTTGGCCCAGTGGTTAAAGAGCACTTGCTGCTCTTCAGAGGACCAGAGTTTGATTCCCAGCACTCACAAGGTAGCTCACTATCACCTGTAACTCCAGTCCCAGGGGATCCAATTCTCTCTTCTGGCCTCCTTAGGCAACGCACACATGTAGTGCATATACATACAAACACACTCATATACACACACATTCACACAGACAGCACACATAAATAAGGATTGGGGCTGGAGAGAAGGGTCCATTGTTGCTTTTGCAGAGGACCTAGATTTGGTTCTCAGCACCCACATAATAGCTCACCATCATCTATAGCTCCAGTTCCAGATTGATACCCTCTTCTGACTTATGTGGGCACTAAACATACATGTGGTACACAGGCATGCATGCACACAAAACACTCATGCACATGAAATTAAAACAATAAATCTTAGGGGAAAAGTTGAGTGTGTTGTGACAAGAACTCCCATAGAGAGTCTCCAGAACCTTCATAGAGAAGATCTTCAGAGATCTTGTTCAAGCCATCTAATGTCTTGTGTTTAGTTTGGACTGCCATAACCCCTGTGATCAGGGATAACTTTTTAAATAACTTGAGTGGCCGGGCAGTGGGGGCGCACACCCGTAATCCCAGCACTCGGGAGGCAGAGGCAGGTGGATCTCTGTGAGTTCGAGGCTAGCCTGGTCTACAGAGCTAGTCTAGGACAGGCTCCAAAGCTACAGAGAAACCCTGTCTTGAAAAATAAACAAAAAAAATCTTGAGTGACCTTGTTTTACCTTTAATAGCTTCCCTTCAATGCTGAGCATTGTTAATGCACTCAGCCCACTGTGGGTGGCATCACTCCCTAAGCAGGAGACCCTCCCAAACTGGATGTGTAAGAATGGAAAATGGCCAGGCAGTGGTGGTGCATGCCTTGATCCCAGAACTTGGGAGGCAGAGACAGGTGGATCTCTGTGAGTTCAAGGCCATCCTAGTCTACATAGTGAGTTCCAGGACAGCCAGAGCAGATACGCAGAAACACAGAGAAACCCTGTCTTAAAAAACAAACCAAAAAAAAAAAAAAAAACCCAAAACCAAAAAAAACCAAAAACTGACTGTAGAACACTCCACACCTTAAATCTTTTTTTTTTTTTTTTTTTTTTTTTTTTTTTTGGTTTTTTGAGACAGGGTTTCTCTATGTAGCTTTGCGCCTTTCCTGGATCTCGCTCTGTAGACCAGGCTGACCTCGAACTCACAGAGATCCGCCTGCCTCTGCCTCCTGAGTGCTGGGATTAAAGGCGTGTGCCACCACTGCCCAGCTCACACCTTAAATCTTGTACTCAGGAGGCAGAGATTGATGGATTTTTGTGAATTTGAAGCCAGTCTTATCAACATAAGTGCCAGGCTAGCCAAGGCTATATCATGATACCCTGCCACAAAAAAAAAGAAAAAAGAAAAAAAGGGGCTGGAGAACTGCCTCGGGTGAGAGCACCGGCTGCTCTTAGAGACCAGGTTGGTTCTCAACACCTACATGGTGCCTCACAACCATCTGTAACTTCAGTCCCAGGGTGTCTGATACCCTCTTCTGACTCCAGAGCCACCAGGCATATGTGCACGGTCCACAGACATGCAAGCAGGCAAAGAAGATGGAGAGCAATTGAAGATGCCAGATGTCAACTTCTGGACTCAAATGCACGCACATACATGTGTATGCACATATTGAACACACGCACACACACAGAGGCCTCCAGACACACACACGAGAGAAGGCTTTCAGTTGGCAAGACTGAGGGGAACAGGAGCTTGTTTGTCCTGGGGGTGGGGATGTCGGCGGGCTCTGCTAAGTCACGTGGACACTTTGAGCCACAGTCACTGAGATTATGAACTCTGTAGATACGACCCAGCAGTTCCACCTCAGGGGGTTATTTCACAGCTCATTAAGCAGGTGCAAAGTGACAGATATGTAATGTTCATTATCAACATCACATGTAATTGCCAGAGTCTGAAAAGTATTCTAAATGTCCAACCACAGGGGATGGGTTAAATAAATGATCACATGTCCATCCAGCTACAAAGGGAATGAATGCAAAGAAAGGAAATGGCGGATGGAGAAACTTTGAGGCTGGAGTGGGCTCAGTGAGAGACCACAGGCCCTGGGTTTTATCCCAGCACTATCAAAAAAGAAAAAGAAGTCTTAAAAACTCACCAGGGTTGTTGAGATGAATCAGCAGGTAAAGACACTTGCCACCAATCCTGATACCCTGAGTTCAATCCCTGGGACTCACATGGAGAGAATCAATTCTGAAAAGCTGTCTTCGGAACCCCCACACATGCCATGGTATAAGTTCAAGGCCAACTCAGGATACAGTGTGAAGTCGTGTCAAAAAACTATGCCATCAGCCGGGCGGCAGTGGTGGCACATGCCTTTAGTCCTAGCACTCGGGAGGCAGAGCCAGGGGAATCTCTGTGAGTTCAAGGCCAGCCTGGTCCACAGAGCAATATCCAGGACAGGCACTAAAACTGCATAGAGAAACCCAAAAAACAAAAACGAAAAACCTACACCATCAAAAAGAACAGCCAGGTGCAGTGGCACACACTTTTAATCCCAACACTACAGAGGGAGAGGCAGGTGGATCTCTATGAATTCGAGGCCAACCTGGTCTACATAATGAGTTTCAGACCAGCCAGAGCTACATAGTGAGACCCTGTCTCAAAAAACAAACAGACAGACAAAAACAAAAACAAAAAACAAACAAACAAACAAAAAACCCAAAAAGCCCTACACTTCAGGGTTGGGGTTGTAGCCCCTTGGTAGAGTGCTTGTCTAACTACTCACAAAACCCTGCATGGCGTTGCGTACCTAAAGCCCCAGCCCTTGGGAACTGGAGGCAGGAGAATGGAGTTGAAGGCCAACCTGGGCTACTTGAGACCCTATGCCAAAAAAAAAAAAAAAAAAAAAAAAGAATCATGCTTTTATATATGTGGATATGAGAAAACACATACAGGGTATTAAGTGGAGGAAATGAATTATAAAATAATTGAATCCTACAATGCCCGTATGGGCTATGACTGCATTGGTAGAGAACTCTCTAGCATGCACGAGGCCCTTGCTTCCTCCATTCCAGCCGTAGGTGCACATCTGTAATTCCAGCACTCAGGAAGTGGAGCGAGGAGGAGAAGAAAAACTCAAGGTCACCTTCAGCTACATTTCCAGCTTTAGGTCAGCCTGGGCTACTACATAAGATCCCATCCTCCCAACCTTTGCAAAATAAAAAAATTAAAAAAAAAAAACAAACAAAAAAAACTCCATAAAAACCACAGGAAAAACTTCCAAATTTTCCTTTTTTAATTTATTGTTATTTTATGAGCATTGGTGTTTTGCCTGCATGTATGTCTGTGTGAGGGTGTCGGGTCCCCTGGAACTGGAGTGACAGACAGTTGTGAGCTGCCTTGTGGGAGGTGCTGGGAATTGAACCTGGGTCCTTTGGAAGAGCAGTTGGTGTTCTTAACCTTGGAGCCATCTCTCCAGTTCCCCAAATTTCTTTTTCTTTCTTTTTTTTTTTTTCTGGAGCTGAGGACCGAACCCAGGGCCTTGGCTTGCTAGGCAAGCGGTCTACCACTGAGCTAAATCCCCAACCCCCCAAATTTCTTAAGAGCAACTTTTTCAGATTTCTGGCAACAAACCAGAGACTGGCGTCACACTGGGAAAATTCTTTACAACGACATCAAGTTTTGTGGCCTTTTCCCTTCCTCCTATTCTGTCTTCCTTTCCCACTCAATAGAAGCCGCATTCCTGGCTTAAGGAGGTGATAGCTCAGAGATGCTTAGCGGATCCCCGAAAGACACAAACTCAAGACCCCCTTTTACCATCTGTGTCCTGGGGATACAACTCAGTTCAGATGGTCAAAGCCCCTTTTCCTGATGAGCCATATTCCACCATCGCTAGTAAACTTTTTTTTTTTTTTTTTTGGTTTTTTTGAGACAGGGTTTCTCTGTGTAGTTTTGGTGCTTGTCCTGGATCTCGCTTTGTAAACCAGGCTGGCCTCGAACTCACAGAGATCCGCCTGGCTCTGCCTCCTGATTTTTTTTTTTTTTTTTTTAATTTCACTAAAAAGTAATGGACTACCCTGATGTCCGCTCAGAAGGCTCTGTACAGAGATTCTGGAGAACTTTGCACATGTGGCTTTCAGGGGGAAAAAAAAAGAAAAAGCTTAACTAGCTGAAAGAATAGTAATGGCAGTGGGGAAAACCTCCCTTCTCGTCATGTGGGCTGGAAGAGAGCTTAGTCCCTGACCTTTCCACATCAGCTTTCCAAGGAAGGCCATCGGGAGCCACAGGAAAGGATGTACACTCCGCTGCCTCCCTGCCTCCCTGCCTCCCTGCCTCCCTCCGTTCCTCTGTCCGTCCCTCCCTCCCTCCCTCCCTCCGTCCCTCCCTATTATATTTGAAACAGGTCTCTCTGTGTAGCCCTGGCTGTCCTGCCTCTGCCTCCCCAGTGCTGGGAGCAACCCCGCCTTTCAGCAAAGCTCAGTTTGTTTTCTGCAGTCTTGTCTGTTTCCACTGCAGTGCTTTTCAGCTCATTGAAGTTGTTCATTTTGATGTGCAAAGAGTTGTCCTTTCTCACACACACACACGCCATATACACAGTTATAATTAATACTTAAAAAAAAATAAAACAGCTGGGCGGTGGTGGCGCACGCCTTTAATCCCAGCACTCGGGAGGCAGAGCCAGGCGGGTCTCTGTGAGTTTGAGGCCAGCCTGGGCTACAGAGCGAGTTCCAAGACAGGCTCCGAAGCTACACAGAGAAACCCTGTCTCGAGGAAAAAAAAAAAAAATCCACCTTCACACAAGTACCCTGGGAGTAGAAAACTCTGGAAGTCAGTGGTAATGGTGGCTGCACCACACTGTCAGTTGCTTGGTATGGACTTAACCATGAGAAATTGTAGCCAGGCAGTCGTGGTGCACGCCTTTAATCCTAGGACTCAGGAGGCAAGGCAGGCAGTTTCTGTGAGTTCGAGGCTAGCCTGGTCTACAGAGCTAATTCCAGGACAGCCAGGGCTACACAGAGAAACCTGTATAAAAAGAAAGAAAGAAATTATATGGCATTTGTATTGTATCACAATGATTTTAGAAGGCTAACGGATAGGGATGTGGGTCAGCTACAGAGCACTTGCCTAGAATCCCCCAGTGAGGGGCTGGAGTGTGGCTCAGTGGTAGAGCACCTGCCTAGAATCCCCCAGTGAGGGGCTGGGATGTGGCTCAGTGGTAGAACACCTGCCTAGAATCCCCCAGTGAGGGGCTGGGGTGTGGCTCAGTGGTAGAACACCTGCCTAGAATCCCCCAGTGAGGGGCTGGGGTGTGGAAAGAATTCCTGAGAATGGGAGGCGCTCCACCATCTTCCCACACAAGCTCTTCTCTTGGACCCCAAACTCTGTGAGCAAAATGCACTGGAAGGAGAAAGGCCCTGGGAAGCTGTGTTCCTCCAGGGAACAGCAAGCACAGGAAATCTAGAGCCCTTTTCCCCAGAATGCTCCTTGCTCTGTTGCTCTGGCAACCAGCGCCTCCTTATCAAGCTGCAGAGAAATCCTGAAGGCCCCACCTGTTTTTCAATGTGTGATTTAGGGCTTTGGGTGTTTTTAATTGTAGGAAATGAAATGAACAGTGCTCGCTCCCTCTGCATGGGAAAGATAAAGCCTGAAGCCGCCAGAGCGCTGTCTGCTGGGAAGAAATCTCTTTCAACTTGCGGGCGGTTTTCCAGCGAGGCTCTAGTGGGAGCGAGAGGGCTGGCAGTACATGTAGTGACAGACTCAGATGGAGACTCTGCCATTTCAGGGGGGGGGGGGGGGGGTCCTCTCCCCATCAGGGCCAGCCAGGTACACCTTCTGGGACAGCGTTCTATCAGACCAGGGGACCTAGAGATCCAGGGAGTGAGACTGGAGGCTCCACCTTGTGTCCCCCTCACCCCAATCTTTCTCCTGGCCACACTCCACTCGACACTGCAGGCCCAGAGCTTGGACAGGATGGGGTGACGCAGGTCTTTAACTCCAGCATTTGAGAGGCAGGAACAGGTGGATCTCTGTGCGTTCAAGGCCAACCTGGTCTACATAGTGAGTTGCAGCCAGGCTAAATTGTGAGACCCTGTTACAGAATAAGACAAAATACAGCTCGGGGCTAGTGCAATGGCTGTGCGGGTAGAGGCAATTGCTGCCAAGCCTGATGACCTGAATGTGACCCTCAGGCCCCACATGGGGTGGAAGGAAAGAAATGACTTCTTTTGTCCCCTGACCTCCACACATGCTGTGTCATGCAAGTGCCCACACATGGGGACACACCCCCCACATATACACACTAAACATAATAATAACAAAAACACAGGTTGACCCTCCCTGACACTGGTCCCCTAGCTTCCTTCCATCTGGAAACCGTCCCATCGGGCTCCTGAAGTGGTCTACTTGCTGTCTTGAGTCTGCAGCAACTCCTGTCCCCTGCATCAGAGTATATTTGTTAGTATAAGTACAGGATGCCTAGCTCAAAAGTTTGCTGTGGCCGGGCGGTAGTGGCGCACACCTTTGATCCATGCACTAGGGAGGCAGAGGCAGGCGGATCTCTGTGAGTTCAAGGCCAGCCTGGGCTACCAAGTGAGTTCCAGGAAAGGCACACAGCTACACAGAGAAACCCTGTCTCAAAAAAAAAAAAAAAAAAAAAAAGTTTGCTGTGAAGCTCAGTTGGTAAGACGCTTGCCCAACCACCAGTCACCCCAGCTCCAAGGGGTCTAGTGCCCTCTTCTGGCCTTGATGGGAAACTACATCCTTGTGAACACATACATACATACACAAAATTTTAAAAAAGAAAAGAAAAATAGGGAGCTGGAGAGATGGCTCAAAAATTAAGAGCACTGACTGCTCTTCCAGGGACCCTAATTCAGTTCCTACACGGCTCATCACCAGCTGTAACTCCAGTTCCATGGGGATCCAGTGCCCTCTTCTGGCCTCCATGAACACTGCAAGCACATGGTTCATAGCCGTACATGCAGGCAAACCAGGCATACACATACAATGGAAATAATTAAATCTGGCTGGGCACGATGGTGCACACCTTTTCGTTTGTTTGGCTTTTTGTATGTTTGTTTGTTTTGTTTTTAGAGACAAGGTTTCTCTGTGTAGTCCTGGCTGTCCTGGAACTCACTCTGTAGACCAGACAGACCATCCTCAAACTCACCAGAGATCTGCCTGACTCTGCCTCCCGAGTGCATGGCTAGTCTTGTTAGGCAGCTTGCTCTGGAGACCCCTGCCTCTGCCTTCTGAGGCTAGGATTGCAGCTGGGCTGCCACGCCTGCCCAACATTTATATGGGGATCTGAACTCTAGTCCTCATTATTGTACCATGGGGCCATGTTTAACCATAGGGCCATCTTCCCAGCTCTGTGGCAGACTTGTTTGTGGGAGAGGGAAAGCAGACTGGGGTCTTCCACGAGGATGAAGAGCCACACCCTTCAGGACTGCTTGGCAGCGTCTCTCTGAAAACACCAAAGGCAACAGCTTCACGTGCCCTGACCCGAGTCCTCACTTCAGCGGGTGAAGGGCAGGAAGGAGGGCAGGAAGGAGGGCACAAGGGTGGCACAAGGGTGACTCCATAGCAGCGAGAGTGCCCACTGCGACCCAGTGCAGATGGGCCTGTTCTTGCTGTGTGCTTTAAGCAGCTTCCTCACCCCCGGAGCTGCTAGTAACGGGGCCCAGAAAGCAAACACACAAGCTTCGTTCTTCCTCAGACCTCGGTTTCCTGTCTGTAAAGTGGAATGGCAAGGGGGACTCCCATAAGCACCACTGGGAGGGGACAGGGGCAGAGTAGTGCCGTAACCTGACTCAGCACAAAGTAGGACAAGCATTCATCATTAGTTGCTCGATACGGAGTAGGTACTCAGCACCAAGTAGACACCCCGGATACAGTAGGCCCCCACGGCACACAGTAGACACGGTGGTGCCTATTCTTGGTTGTCAGCCTGACTACATCTGGAATTAACTAAAACCCAAATGGCTGAGCCGGGTGGCAGTGGCGTATGCCTTTAATCCCAGCACTTGGGAGGATCTCTGTGAGTTCGAGGCCAGCCTGGTCTACCCAGGACAGGTACCAAAAAAAAAAAAAAAAAAAAAAAAAAAGTATGTCTGTGTGAAGGTATTGGGTCACCTGAAACTGGAGTCACAGGCAGTAATGAGCTGCCATGTAGTGCTGGGAATTGAACCCAGAATCTCTGGAAGAGCAGCCAGTTCTCTTAACCACTGAGCCATCTCCCGAGTCCCAGGATATTTTTCTTTTTTCTTTTTCTTTCTCTGTGTTAACAGCCCTAGGTGTCCTGAAACTCACTCTGCAGACCAGGCTGGCCACGAACATACAGAGATCTCTCTGCCTGCCTCAGACTCCCAAGTGCTGGGATTAAAGGTATGTGCCACCACTGCCTGGCAGAAGACCAACATTTTTTTGTTTGTTTTTTTGAGACAGGGTTTCTCTGTGTAGCTTTGTGCTTTTCCTGGAACTCGCTTTATAGACCCGGCTGGCCTCGAACTCACAGAGATCCGCCTGCCTCTGCCTCCCGAGTGCTGGGATTAAAGGCATGCACCACCACCGCCCAGCGGAAGACCAACTTGTAATCCAGCTCTTTGAGGTGGGAAGACCCACCTTTAACCCGGGCCACACCTTCTGCTGGCAGCCCATATAAAGGGCATGGAAGAAGGAAGCTTGCTCTCACTAGCACATCCATCCCTTCACTGGCCTTGAGAGCCACTTCTTCAGGATTCCAGCATATACTAAAGACCAGCTGAGACACCCAGGCTTGTAGACCGAACAACTACTGGATCCTTGGATCTTCCACTCGTAGGCAGCCATTGTTGGACTAGCTGGACCACAGCCTGTGAGCCACTTAAATAAATGAATGAATGAATGAATGAATGAATTCATTCTATAAATTCTGTTCTTCTATAGAATCCTGACTAATACTGATACCAAGGACACAGCAGGTGCCGAGAGGTTAATTCACATATCCAGTAGGTTCTGTGTGCTGGCAGGTCATGGTGATCCCACCTCCAGGAGGACGTGGTTTCTCTTAGGAGGAGGGCCAGTGGGGCAGAGGCACTATGTGCCTCCTGAATTGCTTTGGGTCATGGAGGTCAGTGGCTAAGAGGCTCTGAAGATGAGCAGGGCTAATCCTCCTGAGATGGGCAAGTGGCTTAAGAAGATTGAAGCAAAAACCTAGACCCACAAACTCCATCTCAGATTAGAGATGAGAGTCTCCCACAGGGGCGGGGCTGTGAAGACCTCAGAGCTGACCCCTCCCCCACAGGACCAGAGGATCGCTTCATCCTTACCACCCAGATGGCCAAAACTCCTCTTCTCTTGAACACGATAAGAAAGAACTGGACAACCAAACGGGTTAGTGCAGACCTGCCTTTCCAGCACCCAGGCGGAGACAGGAGGATTAAACTTCAAGGTCATCCTCAGGGCGGCTAGCCTGGACTAAATGAGACCCTTTCTCAAAAAAAAACAACAACAAAACCCCCCAAAAAACCAAAAAGCACAAAACCAAACAAAAACAAAAGAATGAGGCTCCTGAACCTGTGAGGTCACTTCAAGGACTTCTGGGAGAAACGGCATCATCTCCTCGGGCGGGCGCTGTGGAAAGCCGGCTGTGCGTCACCACAGGAGATGGAACGATACAGCTTATCTCTTCCTTCCTGAGGCTGTGCCCCTCCCCCATAAGTGTCTGTCTGTCACATGGAAACATGATCCTATCTGATCCATGCACAAAACTGATTTTCTTCTTTTGTTTTTGAAGTCAGGGTATACTTACATCATTCTCAATCTTTTCCTTCTTCCTCCCCATCCTTCCACTCCTGTACATCTCCCTTGCTCTCTCTTGAATTCATGGCCTTAATTTATTAAATTGTTTTGTGTGTGTGTGTGTGTGTGTGTGTGTGAGAGAGAGAGAGAGAGAGATCAGTTCACATAATGTTACTTGTATGCATATGATTTCAGGGCTTAACACTTGATACTGGATAACTAATTTAGGGGCTCATTGCTGGGGAAGACTATTCTTTCAGCTCCCATGTACATAATTTTTGTTTTCAGTACTGGGGAAGGAACCCAGGGCCTCACTAGACAAGAGCTCCTCCTGTACTGGGGGATTCCAGGCAGGTGCTCTACCACTGAGCCACACCCCAGCCCCTCACTGGGGGATTCTAGGCAGGTGCTCTACCACTGAGCCACACCCCAGCCCCTCACTGGGGGATTCTAGGCAGGGGCTCTACCACTGAGCCACACCCCAGCCCCTCTCTGGGGGATTCTAGGCAGGGGCTCTACCACTGAGCCACACCCCAGCCCCTCACTGGGGGATTCTAGGCAGGGGCTCTACCACTGAGCCACACCCCAGCCCCTCACTGGGGGATTCTAGGCAGGGGCTCTACCACTGAGCCACATCCATTGTGTCTTACTTAGGAATCCTAAGTAAGCACTTCACAGCTGAGGCATGCCTTCAGCCTTTAACCTTTTTGAAAATTGTGTTATAATACACACACCACACAGTTTCTTACCTTAACTATCAAGTTCTTGTCAAGCCACAGTGTGGCACAACCATCGATACCATTCATTTCCACAAGCTTTCCACTTCCCAAACTGTGCCCTTGTCCCTATTAAACACTGACTCTTTCTCCCTGGCCCCAGCACTCAGCATTTTATTATCTGTGCACATAAATTGGAGGAGTCTAGGGCATTCGGATGAGTGAAATCATTTCTCTGTGTCTGTATTATTTCACTTAGCAGTGTGTCCCAAAGATTCACTTACTTGGCAGAATGTGTCAGAGTTTTCAAGTTCATCCTCAGCTACCTAGTGAGGCTAGCCTGGACTATGTGAGACCCCATCTCAGAAAACAAGCAGAAAAATAAAGCAAAACAAAGAAGAAGTACCTGAACCCTGTGAGGTCACTTCAAGCCCCTGTGGGGGAAATGTCCATGCCGCTGCCTCCTCAGGCCCTGTGGAAAGCAGTCTGGGCATGGTAGTGTACACCTTTAGTCCCAGCACTCTGGAGGCAGAGGAAGGTAGATCTTTGTAAATTGGAGGCCAGCCTGGTCTGCATATCCAGTTCCAGGCCAGCCAAAGCTATGTAGTGAGATTGATCTTAATCCCCACCCCTACTCCCCACCCCATAAGTGGATGGGGACTGGACAGACAGATCAGGGATCAAAAGCATTGAGTGCTCTTCCAGAGGATCTGGGTGTGATTCCCTAGACAGAGCAGCTCACACCTGTCTGTAACTCCAGTTCCAGGGGATCCAACATCCTCTTCTGGTCTCCTCAGGTACTAGGCACTCATGTGGTACATAAACATACATGCAGACAAAACATAAAAATAAGAAATAAGAAAAAAAATCAACCCCCCCAAACTAAAAATAAGTATTTCTAAAAGGAAAGCTGAAGAACATTGCATCATGTATATGTACACACTTTTGTTTGTTTTTATGTGTATGTATGTGTGCTTTGTGAGTTATGTGCCCCATATGCATGCAGGATCCTGTGGAGCAGAGGGGACCTTACAGACAGTTACAAGTTGCCCTGTGAGTGCTGGGACCCGAACCTGTGTCCTCGGCGAGAGCAGCCAGTGCTCTTAACCACTGAGCTACCTCTCCTATCCCTTTGTTTTTCGGTCTTTTGTTTTTATTTTTGTTTGTTTGGTTGGTTTTTTGAGACAGGGATTCTCTGTGTAGCTTTGCACCTTTCCTGGAACTTGATTTGTAGCCCAGGCTGGCCTCGAACTCACAGAGATCCTCCTGCCTCTGCCTCCCGAGTGCTGGGATCAAAAGGCATGCACCACCACCACCACCTGGCTGTTTTGTTTTTGAAACAGGGTCTCATATATCGCACATGAGCCTACCGCTCACTCTTTAGCCACAGATCATCTTCATTTCAATTCTGTCAAGTGCTGGCTCACAGGTCTACACTGCCTCAACACACAGAACCTCAAGCCTTTCTCTTAAACTGTGTGCTAAGCTGCATGTCATTCTTGTCCTCCTGCAGGGCCCCTGCAGGAACCTCCCAGGCCTACAGAGCAGAGGCTGGCCCCATTCCTGGGAGAAGGATGTTCTAGAAGAAAAGTCAGCAACAAGCTTAGGGTGGAACCTGCTGTGTGTACCTTGGGGAGTTATGTAGTTGAGTGGCAAGGAAGAGGCTGGAGCTGGAGGCTGAGAGGGGCAGCCAAGGTCTGCAAGGTCTGGGAAGATGGCTCAGTCTGCAAAGTGCTTGCCTTCCAAGTGTGAAGATTTTAAAACAAAACAAAAACGCTAGCAGTGGTAGATCTCTGAGTTCGAGGCCAGCCTGTTTAAAGAACTAGTTCCTGGACAGCCAAGGCTACACAAAACAACAACAACAACAAAACTCTGTCTTGAAAAGCCAAAACCAAAACCAAACAAGCATGAAGACTTGAATTTGATCCCCAAAACCCATCTAAAAGAGCTGGGCATTGTGGTGTGTACTTGAAAGGAGGCTCTGACACTTCTTGGCCAGCCTAGACTAATCCATGCACTTCAGGCCCGTGAGAGACCAGTCTTTTTTGTTTGTTTGTTTTCTGTTTTGTTTTTCCAAGACAGGGTTGTTTCTCTGTATAGCAACTCAGGCTGTCCTGGAACTCACTTTGTAGAACAGGCTGGCCTTGAACTCACAGAGACCCACCTGCCTCTACCTCCCGAGTGCTAGAATTAAAGGTGTGTGCCACCACTGCTGAGAGACCCGGTCCTAGAAGAGGCAGATGACACACAGAAACACATATATGTGTATACAGATACACACACACACACACACACACACACACACACACACACACGAGAGAGAGAGAGAGAGAGAGAGAGAGAGAGAGAGAGAGCGAGCGAGCTAGACAGGGCATAAAGGCAGTGACAGAAGGGAGAAAGAAGAAAGATGAGCAAGTTGGTCTGGGGTGTGGCTCAGTGGTAGAGCCCCTGCCTAGAATCCCCCAGTGAGGGGCTGGGGTGTGGCTCAGTGGTAGAGCCCCTGCCTAGAATCCCCCAGTGAGGTGCTGGGGTGTGGCTCAGTGGTAGAGCCCCTGCCTAGAATCCCCCAGTGAGGGGCTGGGGTGTGGTCAGTGGCAGGGCACTTCCTCACTTGGATAAAGCTGTGGGTTTTATCCCCAGTACTGCCCAAAGGAGAAAATTGACAACAAGCAGCTATCCAACTAACCAGATAACCAGGTGGACAAAAAGAGAGAACCAGAGGGGGAGAGCCCAACGTGGTGGTCCACGCCTCTCCTCCTCTACTTGGGAGGAGGCTGAGGCCAGAGGATGAGAAGTTCAAGGCTATCCTGTGAGACTGTCTCAACAACAACAACCAAGGGGGCTGACTGGGCTGCAAGATGGCTCACAGGGTCTAGGAGCTTGCTGCCAAGCCCTGCCACCCAAAAGCTGAGTTCTACCCCAAAACTCAATGGTGGGAGGAGAGAAGCAACACTTGCAGCTTGTCCTCACTTTTGCCTGTGTTCAGTGACACTTAAGGACACACACATATATGCACAGAAGTAAATAAATTTACTTTTTAGAAAATGGAAAGGCGGGCTGGAGAGACGCCTCAGTGGTTAAGAACACTGACTGCTCTTCCAGAGGTCCTGAGTTCAATTCCCAGCAACCA
Source organism: Onychomys torridus (assembly GCF_903995425.1). Lineage (NCBI taxonomy): Eukaryota > Metazoa > Chordata > Mammalia > Rodentia > Cricetidae > Onychomys > Onychomys torridus. The sequence continues at coordinate 8,749,504 of NC_050464.1, forward strand.
CATGGTGGCTCACAACCATCTGTAATGACATCTGGCGCCCTCTTCTGGCCTGCAAGGACACATGCAGACAGAACACTGTGTATAATAAATAAATAAATCTTTATAAAAAATGGAAAGGTGACAGGCATGGTGGCTGGCAAAAGCCTTTAATCCCAGCACTCGGGAGGCAGAGGAGGTTTGAGGAGGATCTCTGTGAGTTTGAGGCCAGCCTGGGCTACAGAGTGAGTTCTAGAGTCACAGCTATGTAGAGATGCTCTGTCTCAAAACAGCAATAACCAAGACTGGAAAGGTGAGAAGTGGTGCCCAGCAGGGCTGTCAGCAGCTTGCCAGCCCCTGGGTCCCTCTGGAGGAGGAACACGTCACTATTTATATGACCCTATCTAGATGTGACCCAGCTTCCTCTCCCCCTGGGCCTCTCTGTCATTTGTGCGGAATTCAGTGGCAAGTGGACACAGCCCATCCTGGACTCTCCTTCCCTTGCTGGCAGCATCTTCAGTGGGCAGCTCAGGTTAGGACTTTGGGGACCATCACCACACTCATAAAGCATTTACCCATCATGCTGCTGGATGGCTGGCCTTCCAGCATCGTGGCTGGGGGGTGCCTAGGGTGTGGCAGGCCAAAGAGACAGGGCTGGCCCCGAAGACGCTATCCAGATGTCCAAATCTCTTAGAGCTGTCAGGTGAGTGTGGGAAGGCCGAGGCCTGATGCAGGTGTGAAGGCCACAGGTGAACTCGGACAGACAGTGAGGATGCACGGCTCTAGTATCTGTACCCTTTTCTCCTTCCAGAGACTCACACACAGGTCAATTAGACTCCTAACTAGCTAGCTGCTGCTTTGGTCTCACATAGCCAGGGCTGGCCTTAAACTCATTATGTCACCAAGGATGACCTTGAACCTCTAATCTTCTTGTCTCTACTTCCCAAGTGCTGGAATTATGGGTGTGCACCACTGTGAGTGGTTTATGGGGTGCTGTGGACCCAATCCAGGACTTGGACATGCTGTTTATCAACTGAGCCCCTCTGGAGTCTCCTTTTTTTTTTTGGCAATGGAAGATCAGGGCAGCAGGGAACAGACACAGGAATCAGTCTCAGAAGAGGTCTGGTGCTGTGAACCTTCACCCTCTCCACTACCATCGCCTAGGCGATCCTTCTCCATCTCAGCATTATGGAGTTGCTGTGGTTGCCATGGAGATGGGGCAAGTGGCCAGCAGGTGTCACCAAAGTCTGCAGAATCCAGAGGAGCCACAGAGATGGTGGGGGGCACTGGAGCCCCTCCCCCCAGGCCTCTTCTAGCTGTATGCTAAGAGGGATCACCCCAGACTGCTAACTAAAGCTAAAGCTACATCTCTTGGGGACAGCGGCCTGCCATCAGGAACACAGCCCAGGACAGCAGAGAGAGAAATGTTCCTTCTGCAGCTGTGGGGAGCTAACACCCACAGGGTTCAAAGTGCAATGATTGGATGGAGCCAACCTTGTGAAATTATGCCTGAGGGCTGGCCTGGAACAGGCTGCAACACATGAACTGTTCTTGGTGTTTGTTTTGTTTTGTGTTTGTTTGTTGGTTTGTTTTTTTCCCAGACAGGGTTTCTCCGTGTAGCTCTCCTGGAACTCACTCTGTAAACTAGGCTGGCCTCGAACTCAAAGATCCGCCTGCCTCTGCCTCCCAAGTATTGGGATTAAAGGCATGCGCCGCCGCCGCCGCCGCCGCCGCCGCCGCCGCCGCCGCTGCCACCACCGCTCACCTCAGGGGCTGCTCTTGTTTTCCAGGGCTTGAAGTATCTCTGGTCAGAAGCCACTTCACCCAGGCAGCTGGACACAGGGAGGCTTGTACCCGCCATCCCTCCACACAGAAACAGAGCCTACCCTCTCCTCTGAGCTGCACGGCTTCCCGACACCGCCCTGAACTCAGAGCTCAGAATCTATGACACACATTTTTTTTGTACTCAGTCATCATGGGCCTGAGGGAAGCCAGAAGACCCAGCCCACACTGGGTTCTCCTTATTCATTTCCCTGAGAAGCCAGTGGCTCCCTGACCTGGGGGCTCAGTGGGAGGTCTTTCTCAGTCCCCCCCCCAAATGACTTAGTACTACCCCCAGTTGGCAGAGAGCCTCCTTTGCATTCACAAAGCCACAGGTCCCATCCCAGCACCGCACACACTAGGATGCGGCCCACACTGTCCATGAAGGAACTAGCAGCCATGCTGTAACCTCCTTTGCTATAGGAAGCAAAGTGAAGAGGCCACAGTAAGTAGTATTTGGATGACAAGAGCAGCTTTGACTCTGTCCCTGAGTCTTCCAGGGGCAGGCACATCTAGTTTGGTGGCTGCTATGGTCCCTGGGGCTTAATCTGGAGCAGGGGGGGCCTGGCTTCTCACTGCATGAACCAACTTGTGCCTTTCCCTGGACCCTAACCACAGAGCCACAGGGAAGGTTTGACTCTTGTTGATCTGCGGAGTTGTATCAATAGGCAGAAGGGCTGGAGAGATGGCTCAGAGGTTAAGAGCACCGGCTGCTCTCCCAGAGGTCCCAAGTTCAATTCCCAGCCTCCACATGGTGGCTCACAACCTTCTGTAATGAGATCTTGTGCCCTCTTCTGGTCTGCAGACATAATGCAGGCAAAATACTGTATACATAATAAATAAATAAATCTTAAAAAAAAAAAAAAAAAAAAGGCAGAGGGGTGCAGGCCTGTAATCCTAGCACTTAGAGACAGGAGGATGAGAAGTTCAAGGTCATCTTCCACTACATGGAGAGTTTGAGGCTAGCCTAGGCTACATGAGACCTTGTCTCAGAAACAACAACAAAACACTATACCTTTTCTAGTTTAAGAACTCAATACTTGACCCCAGAGAAACACTGTATATTACAGAAACATAAAGAAGAAATTAAATGGCGCCAGTCCCCTCCCCTGCCTCTGCTGATATGACATGTGTGGCTTGAGGAGCCCTGGGCTCCGCATCTCCCCTAGGTTCTGTCCTATACCTCTCATGTGCTATCCCAGCTTAGATGCTCTGTTCCCTCCGTCTGGCAGGCAGGGTGGGTGTTGCAGGAGGGGCTGGGCCATCCTAGGCTCCACTGGCTTCTTGCCAGGCCTCCTCGAACCAGCTGGCCTGGTTTAAGAAGCAACCAGGTATGGTGGTGCATGCCTTTGACCCAACAATTGGGAGGCAGAGGCAGGTGGATCTCTGTAAGTTTGAGGCCAGCCTGGGCTACATAGTGTATTCCAGGACAGCCAGAGCTACATAGTGAGGCTTTGCCTTGAAAAAAATAAAATAAGAAAAGAGAAGCAGTCTCCTTTTCTCTCTGTCATCACACCAAGACCCACTGGGTGTCAAGAGAGGCCTGCCATGAAGCTATGGTCCAAGCAAGGCCCAGAAAAGCCAGGTAGGGGCTGGAGAGATGGCTCAGAGGTTAAGAGCACTGGCTGCTCTCCCAGAGGTCCTGAGTTCAATTCCCAGCAACTACATGGTGGCTCACAACCATCTGGAATGAGATCTGATGCCCTCTTCTGGCATGCAGGTAAACATGGAGACAGAACACTGTGTACATAATAAATAAAACTTTTAAAAAAAATGTAAAAAGAAGGAAAAGACAGGTGGCTCCCACCTGACCCCTGTGAGGCAGCAGTATTGACATAGGTTTCCCAGTTTCCAGGCTCTCTCAGTCCAACTAGAGAGTGACTTCCAGAGCAGGACAGGAGCAGAGAGAACATCCATCCATGCATCTGTCCATCTAGCTACCCATCTCTCCATTCCCTGCCTACATGTCCACCCATCCATCCTTCTGTCCACCCACCAACCACCCATCTATCTATCCATTCACCCATCCATGTGCTTCAGTCCATCTGTCCATCCATCTAACCATTCATTCATTCCCCATCCATCTGTCTATCTGCCTACTACATATTCATTTATCTGCCCATCCATCTATCTACTTACTTACCCATCTATCTCACTAATCCATCCACCCATCCATCCATCCATCCATCCATCCATCCTTCCATCCATCCATCCTCCCATCCATCTACCCATTTACTCATCCATGCATTCACTCCAGTGAAGGCTTCCTTCCAGCCTGGCCCTGGGAAGCAAATTAGGACACAGTAAGATAGGCATACTACTATACAGTCACATCTATAACTCCAGCACTTGTGAGGCTGAGGCAGGAGGATTGCTGCTGTGGGATGTTCTGTATGTTAAATGTGTTGCTCTGATTGGTTAATAAATAAAACACTGATTGGACAGTAGCCAGGCAGGAAGTATAGGAGACAAGTGGAATTCTGGGAAAAGGAAGGGCTGAGGCAGAGAGACAGTGCCAGCCTCCACCATGACTAGATGTTAAGATACCGGCAAGCCACGAGCCACGTGGCAACTTATAGGTTAATAGAAATGGGTTGATTTAAGATACAAGAACAGTTAGCAAGAAGCCTGCCACGGCCATACAGTTGATAAGTAATATAAGTCTCTGTGTGTTTACTTGGTTGGGTCTGAGCAGCTGCAGGACTGGCGGGTGAGACAGATTTGTCCTGACCCTGGGCCAGGCAGGAAAACTCTAGCTACATATTGCCACAAGGGCAAGGCCAACCTGAGTGAGACCCTGCCTCAGCAAGATGGCTCAGTAAGTAAAAGACACTTGCTGCCAAGCTTGACAGACTGAGTTCAATGCCCAGGACCTGCACGGTAGAGGAGAGAGCCATATCTCTCAAGTTGTCCTGTACCTCCATACACAAGCTCCATGGTGCATGAGCACACACGAATATACCATAATAATAAATAAAATGAAATAAAAATTAGATCTTGGGCTGGAGAGATGGCTCAGAGGTTAAGAGCACCGACTGCTCTTCCAGAGGTCCTGAGTTCAATTCCCAGTCAACCACATGGCAGCATGGAACCATCTGTAATGAGATCTGGCGCCCTCTTCTGGCCTGCAGTCATACATACTGTATACATTAAAAAAAAAAAATTAGATCTCACCCCTCCCAACCCCCGGGAGAATGAAAAGGCAGTAAAAAACAGAACAACACACTAAGGCGGCAGGAGCAAACCCCTCTCCCTCACCTGCCCTGTGTTTCTCCAGCCTGGGCATCCTCTCCTTGACCCTTTTCTTGAGTGAGAGATAAGAAGTCAGGTTCAAATAAATACTGTGTTCACCGAGGTCATCAAAATGGACAGGTACTGAAGAGCTTTAAGCTAAAGTTCAAAGGTCAGGCCAGTTCAAGGTCATGTTAGTTCTGGTCTCAGAGAGCAGCCTGTCGTCCCAGAGACAAGGGCTGCTGTGGAAGTGGGGGGGTACACCTGAGTGCCTTTGGACAGTGGCAATTGAGTGTCTAAAGTCCAGGAAACCGTGTAGCTCTGGCTGTCCTGGAACTCGCTCTGTAGACCAGGCTGGCCTCGAACTCAGAGATCCTCCTGCTTCTGCCTCCCGAGTGCTGAGATTAAAGTCGTGTGCCATTGCTGCCCAGCCGTGGATTTCCTTTCAGCCACTTAGTGACTGTCTTACTCACCTAACTGATAGCTGTGGTAACACGTTATAGTCTAGTATCCCTTATTTTACCGTTCTGTTCTTCATTTTCTACATAAGCTCTTGCATAGCTTGAGTTGGCATCTAACTCCCTATATAACAAGGAAGGACCCTGGACTTTCCCATTTTTTCCTCTCCAGTGATGGGGTCCCAGACACTCACTTTATAGCAGAAGGACTATGTCTTCGTTAGGGTTTCTATTGCTGTGAAGAGACACCATGACTATGGCAATGCTTATAAAGAAAAGCATTTAATTGGGGCTGGCTTACAGTTTCAGAAATTTTGTCCATTCTTGTCATAACAGGGAGCATGGCGACACGCAGGTGGACACAGTGCTGGAGAAGGAGCTGAGAGTTCTACATCTCGAAGTGTAGGCAACAGGAGGTGAACTGTGTCCCACACTGAGTATAATTTGAGCATAGGAGACCTCAAAGCCCACCCCCACAGTGACACACTTCCTCTAACAAAGCCATACCTTCTGACAGTACCACTCTCTACAGGCCAAGCGGTCAAAACATATGAGTCTATGGGGGCCATACCTATCAAACCACCACAGAGTGTCAAAGAATCTGGGGGTCATATTCTCAGAACTAAGGCACATCCCAGGATTAGGGGAGGCTAGGTTCCAGGCAAGCTCAGGATTATGTAAATCCCCTTTAAATCAGCAATTCCCATACACCTTTCCTGGGGGGCCTGCAGAGGGCACTAGTGAGCCCAGTCCACACAAGCACGGATGAGATATGATCTTCCACACCAAACACACACACACACACACACGCACGCACGCACGCACGCACGCACGCACGCATGCACACGCACACGCACACAGAGCCCATTTTTCAGATGAGAAGACTGAGTGAAGCAAAGTGCTTGTTTCTTACCCATTTTCCCTTTCTTGATTAACAGTGATCCATTCTGGCCACACCCCCTCCTGCCAGCACTGACCTCTCAGGGGTCCCCACAGCCACAGCTGACTGATGGTGAAATCAGCTGCCATTTAGTACCTTGGGGAAGAAGTGCCTGTTGACAGAAGAGAGCCGGAAGCATCCGTGAATAATTCCCTCACATTAACAAAGATGCAAATAAAATGAAAGCTTGAATGAATACTGATCAAGCCAGGCAGCTGTGAAGGGGAAAGCCAGCACCTACATTAGCCAAGCTGGGCTCCTATGGCAAGCTGGGGGCCCTGGTTCCCCCCAAGGCTGACATGCAGGGCTGTGAGGCACCCTGAACCACTGTCACCTCTCATGGTGGACGATTAGTTCTCTAATCTGGCTTCTAGGAAAGCACCTTCTCAGGTCCAGTATCCAAACTGTGAGCCAGGCAGGCTCGGCCCCTTCTGAGTTTCGTCTGCCGGACACTCCACCACGAGATTGTCACTTCTTTCATTAAATGCATGTTCACTGAAGTCTGCTGCGCCTCTCCATGGGCCCTCTCCAAATTCCTATGCTGACACCCTAAACCCCAGAGGGGACACTTCGCGAATTCCTTTGCATGGCTGGACAAAATACCGGGTAACTTATGGAAGGCAGATTTATTTGCGTTCTCCGTTTCTGAGGCTCTCAGTTCGTAATGGTAGGATTTTCAAGGGCGAATGGGATTTTGATAGGCAGAGAAAAATGGAAACTGGAAGGACAGGCCCTGACTAGTTCACAGGTTAAATACTGGGCCTGGGGCATGAAAGCTAGGCCCAGGGCCCTGTCATGCTGAGATAAAATTTTTGCAAGTCAGGAAGCTGTCTCACCGGACACTGTATCTGACGTCACTTCAAACTTGGGCTACCCCTGTGAGCAGCGGGGACTCAGTCCCACACAGGGAAATGCACTATTTCCTACTCCAGTCGGTCTTTGCAGGAGGGCTGTGTTGGTTGGAGACTGGAGTGTAGCAATTTCTTCCCAATTGAAACCTTCTACCCCAGGGCGAGGCTCCTTGGAACTCAGGAAGTAAGCAACACACATGTTTCAGGGAGTCTGAAATTTACCAGATGCACAAGGTCCCTCCCTCCCCAAGGTTACGCAAGAGGTAAGGATGCGGAAGAGAGACTTTAGACCTGCCCGAGCTAGCTGCCTGCCAATCCGGCAGAGAAGCTCCGTGACCCCAGCTTCTCTGAGTCGCCATCCAGGAGGAGACTGACTGACCTTTCATGATGCAGCTGCCTCTGAGTTCTCCATTCTCCTGTAAGTGACCCCAGTACACTCACCGGGTTGCTAAGTTGGACTTTGAAAGAATCATTGCTTTGGTTCCCTGTCTGGGGTTTCTAACTGAGGGAACTGAACACTACCCCATGCCATGGTCTCTGTTATGGTTTGAGTCTGAAATGCCCATACCTCCCCCTACCCCCCACTCCATCCCCCTACCCCTCAGTTGGGGGCATGGGTTTTGGGAAATGGAAACTTCCAGAAGTGTGGCCTAGCTGGTAGCAGTTCACTGGGGGATGAAGGGTGTGTGTGTGTGGGGGGGGGGGTGACCGTTATATTTGCCTCTGATTCCAGTGGGCTCACTGTTTCTTAGTGAGGGCCATGTTCTTCCGCCATACGTTACTACAAACTCTACCCTGCCCTGCTAGTCTGGTTTGGTTTTCGAGACAGGGTTTCTCTGTGTAGCCTTGCACCTTTCCTGGAACTCACTCTGTAGTCCGGGCTGGCCTCGAACTCACAGAGATCCGCCTGGCTCTGCCTCCGACTCCCGAGTACTGGGATTAAAGGAAGGTGTGGACCACCACACCTAGCTAGGAAAAAATATTACTATTTAAAATATTGTGTGTGTGCGTGTGTGTGCGCGCGCGCGCGTGTGCGTGTGTGTGTGTGCACGTACGTTCACGCTTGTGGGTGCACGGGTGAAGTAACTCAGAAGAGGAGCTGGAGTTAGGATGGTTGTGAGCTGAGATATGGTTCTTGGACCAAACCCCGGTCCTCTGGAAGAGCAGCACAAGTGCCTTACCTCTGAGCCGGCTCTGTTTCTCCCTCTTCCTTCCTTCTTGTCTGCTTTTCTTTTTCTTTTTGAGATAGACTGTTTCTGGGCAGCCCTGGCTAGCCTGGAACTTGTTACGTAGACCAGGTTGGCTTGAATGGCAGAGATCTGCCTGCCTTTGTCCCCTGAGGGCTGGGATTCGCAGGCCACCAGGTAGTGACAAGCTCCGGCTTGCTTCCTTGTACTCTGGAGTGACGCCCTCCCCTTCCTGTGCTGGCACACCTTTGTTTCAGGCGCTTTGTCCCCTGTGCGTGACCGCTCCTTGCTGCCACATGAACTTACCCAGAACAAGGCAGCCTCAGCCTTCCAGCTTCTTCCTGGTGGCTCTGAAGTTCTGCTTTGCTTTTGAAGTCACACTGTGTTCCTGGAGCAAGAGGGCGTGTTGAGGGCATGTGGTGTGACCGTCCTGGGGAGACAAAGTGGGTATACAGTGGGCAATGAGGCCAGCCTCATTGCCACAGGAGGACATTCAAAAATCTTTATTTATTCATAAATTGTATGTGTATGTGCATGCCTCTCACACAGTGTGTGTCTCTGCACCACATACTGGCAGGAGTTGAGGGGGTCAAAAGAGGGCATCTGAGTGCCGTATGGGTGCTGGGAACCGAATCTGGGTCCTCTTCCGGAGCAGCCAGTGCTCTTCACCACTGAGCCACCTCTCTAACCCCATGAGGAGGGCCTTTTATCAAGTCTGGAATTAAGGAGCTAAAGAGGACGGTGAGAAGGGGAAGGGGAAGAGGGAGAAGAAGCAGGGAGGAGGGGAGATTGAAGACAGAGGAGTGGGAAGGATGGAAGCGAGAAGGGAGTAGTGAGAAATGGGAGCGAAAGAGGGGGGCAGGAAGGAAGGAGGAGGAAGACTGGGGGAGGGGGCAGGGGTGGGAGGCGTCCCGGCATTCTGGATTTGTAGCCCACCACATCCTGAGACAGAGCTGGCCTCCTGGACATGACCTCATGGTGACCGGGTCTTTCGGTCAGTCCCTGCCTTAGGTAGACCTGCTGGCTCTTTCTGCTCTGACCATATAGAGGAAACCCACATCTGCAGGAGAGAAGGGGCCAGTGGGGTGTGTTCCAGAGCCATGCATACCTGGAGAGGTCTGCAATTGGAGATGGTTTTGTTTGTTTGTTTGGTTGGTTGGTTTACAGAGACAGGGTTTCTCCGTGTAGTTTTGGTGCCTGTTCTGGAACTCACCTGTGCCTTCTGAGTGCTGGGATTAAAGGTGTGTGCCACCACCACCTTTTTTTTTTTTTGGTAGCACCTCACGTGTGATAGACGTGTGCTCTGCCCTTGAGCTACATACCCACCCCATCCCCTGCACTTCCCACTTTTTTTGTTTTTCGAGACAGGGTTTCTCTGTAGCTTTGGAGCCTGTTCTGGACTAACTGTGTAGACCAGGCTGGCCTCGAACTCGCAGAGATCCACCTGCCTCTGCCTCCTGAGTGCTGGGATTAAAGGTGAGCACCACCACAACCCAGCTTCCTTCCCACTTTTTCTTTGGAGACTTGTCTCATGTACCCCAGGCTGGACCCAAACTTACTAAGTGGCTTAGGCTGGCTTTGAACTCTTGATCTTCCCACCTATACATCTCAAGAGCTGGGAATATGGGACTACACTGCACTGTGCCCAACTTCTGTAACTCATTTAAAAAATAATTTATTTTTATTTTTACATTTTATTTTTAATTATGTGTGTACATGGGTTAATGCCAACTGAGTGCAGTGCTTGTAGAGGCCATAATGACAGGGGCATTTCAGACAATTGTGACTCTAAACCACTAAGCCATATCTCCATCTCCAGCCTTTAAACAATTTTTAAATTACATTTATTTGTTTATTCCATGTGAGTTTGCTCATGCCTCAGTTGTGTGAAGAGCTCAGTGGACAATTTATGGGAGTGGGTTCTCTCCAACCAGGTGCGTCCTGGAGATTGGACTCAGGAAGTCAGGCTTGGTGGCTGTGATCTTTCGCCGCTGGACCATCTTGCCATCCCCCTGGTAACTTATATTTAAGACAGTGTAGGCTAGGCAAGTAATCCTAGCATTTAGGGGGCTGAGGTAGGAGGATTGCCATGTGTTACAGGCCAGCCTGGGCTACATGGTGAGACCCTGTCTCAGAAACAAATGGCTGGGCACAGTGGCTCAAACCTGTAATGCCTACATTAAGGAGGTTGAAGCAGGAAGACTGAGAATTTGAAGTCAGTCAGGGATACTGCTTAGGGAGGCCTTGTATCAAAAACTGGAAAACAGGAGTTGGCAAGATGGTTCAGTGGGTAGAGAGGGGAGCCTGCTGCACACACTTATCAACCATCAACCCACCCATGAGAATCCATGTAAGGGTGGAAAGAGAAGAAGGTGACCTCACAAAGCTGTTCTCTGACAACGACATTTGTGCTGTGGTATGAGTGCCCCTCCACCTACACACACACACACACACACACACACACACACACACACACACACACTAAAATAAAAAGATTAGCCAGGCGCCAGTGGCACACACCTTTAATCCCAGCACAAGGGAGGCAGAGGCAAGTGGATCTCTGAGTTTGAGGTCAGCCTGGTCTATAGAGTGAGATCCAGGACAGGTAGGGTTACACAAAGAAACCCTGTCTTGAAAAGAAATTTAAATCTTTCATCATATTTTATGTGTGTGAATATTTGTCTGCGTGTATGCCTAGGGACCACATGTATTCCTGGTGCCACAGAGTTCAGAGGCTGTTGGATCCCCTAGAACTGGAGTTACAGGTGGTTGTGAGCCACTTTGTGGGTGCTGAGAACCAAACCTGGGTCCTCTGGAAGAGCAGCCAGTACCCCTAACCATCGAGCCGTCTCTCCAGCCCCAGATATATTTAAAAAAAAAAATCTCTTTTAAGTCTCTGTGTATGTGATATATGTGTATGTGTGATTTCCTGTGTGCGTGCATGTGGAGGTCAGAAGACAACCTCAGGTGTGAGTCCTTGACTTCTACCTTGTCTGAGGCAGGGTCTCTTTTCTTTCTCTCTCTCTCTTTTTCTTTTTTCTTTTTTTTCTCATTTTCTCGAGACAGGGTTTCTCTGTGTACCTTTGCGCCTTTCCTGGAACTCACTCTGTAGTCCAGGCTGGCCTCAAACTCACAGAGATCCGCCTGGCTCTGCCTCCCGAGTGCTGGGATTAAAGGCGTGCGCCACCACTGCCCGGCTTCTTTCTCTCTTTTTAAAATACTTTTATTTTTATTTTATGTTCATTGGTGTTTTCCTTGCATGTATGTCTGCATGAGGGTGTCAGATCCCCTGGAACTGGAGTTACAGACAGTTGTGAGCTGCCATGTGGGTGCTGGGAATTGAACCCGGGTCCTCTGGAAGAACAGTCAATGCTCTTAACCACTGAGTCATCTCTCCAGCGCCCTTTTAAACTTTCTTTTCTTTTAAGAGAGGCAGGGTTTCTCCTTGTTCACCATGATGTCTCCTCAGGCTATCTGGTACACATGTTTGTTGATTGATTGAGAAACAGGGCCTCTCTATGTAGACCAGGCTGGCCTCAAACTCACAGAGATCTGGCTGCCTCTGCCTCCCGAGTGCTGGGATTAAAGGTGTGTACCACTATGCCTGACCCAATTATCAGTATTTTATTTTATGTTATTTCAGACCTTGCTGTTCTCTCTCCCAATTTGTACTAGAGCAAATGTTTTATTCTATTTATTTTAACAGCGTGCATACACATGTGTCTATGTGTGGGTACGTGTATGTGAGTAAGTGTTGGCACTCACTGAAGCAAGGAGATCCCCTGGAGCTGGAATTCATGAGCTGCCTGAGGTAGGTGCTGGGAACTGAATTTGGGTCCTCTGCAAGAGCTGTGTGTATGCTTAACCACCTTTTCAGTCTCTTTTTTATTAATTTGTTTTGTTTTTTTGAGATAAGATTTCTCTGTGTAACAAGCCTGGCTGTCCTGGAACTTACTCTGTAGCCCAGGCTGACCTCGAACTCACAGAGATTCGCCTCACTCTGCCTCCCGAGTGCTGGGATTAAAGGCATTCGCCCCTCCCTCCACTGCCCGGCCTTTTTTGTTTGTTCTGTTTTTGAGACAGGTTCTCACTATGTAGATAGTGTAGACTGGGCTTCAGACTCAAGTTCCTCCTGATTCAGTGTCTCAACTAGAAAGCTGCATTGTAAATCGGCTATTCTGTGGTATTCAGTTATGGCCACACAGGACAGACTAAGACACCTTGCAGGAGCAGATGCCCAAATGAACAAAATGTAGTCAATCTACATGGCAGAGTGTTACCCAAACTTAAGAAGGACATTTTGAGAGTCACTCCAACATGGTTGAGCCTGGGGAACAACAACAGAAGCCCTTTAGGGAAGAACACAGAAGGCCATTGACGTGACTCGGTGGGTAACGGTACTGTCTGCTGAGTTTATCCCCAAGACTCACACAGTGGGAGAGAAATGATTCCCCAAAGTTGTCCTCTGGGCTCTTAGACACATGTCATGGCATGTACACGTACACGCACACACAGTCTCAACAAAATAAAACTAAACCAGAGCTGCAGGTGATGGGGCTGGAGAAGGGACTAGGGAGTTGTGTGCAATGGGGACAGAGGTTCAGCTGGAAAAGGAAGTTCTGCAGATGGATACTTGTCATGGTTTTACAATACTGTGCATGTGGTTTTAAAAATTGGTTAGCATGTAGGGCTGCAAAGATGGCTCAGTGGGTAAGAGCATTTGGCAGCTTTTGCATAAGACCTGGGTTCAGTTCCCAGCACTCAGGTCAGATGTATCATAACCATCCAGCTTCGGGGGAACCGATGCCCTCTTTTGGCCTGCTTGAGTACTGCATCATATGCACAAATACATACACACACACACACACACACACACACACACACACACACACTGATCATAAACCAATAAATGAAAAATTAAAACTAGTTAAGCTGGATGTGGTGGTGCAAACCTTTAATATTCAGAATATGCATTCAGAAGGGATTCCTGGGCCAAGGCAGGGAGCTAAACTAATCAGAATCACTCAGCTCCAGGCTCAGTGAGAGATCCTGCCTTCATAGAGAAAGTGGAGAGAGCACCAAAGACACTTGAGCCAACTTCAGCCCACATAGGCACACACAAAAGGTTACAATGGTAATTTTGTTTCCGGAGACAGAGTCTCCCCATGCAGCAGCTCAGGACTGTCTTGGATTTGAGTCTGAAGTGCTAGGATGAGAGGCCTGTACCATGCCCTGGAAAGCTCCTATTTCCATATAAGGTCATTCTGAAGTATTGTTGCTATGAAGGTGAAATTAACTGTTCCCAGGTAGAACACTGATGGTGGGTCTGAGTAACTATCCCAGGAGCTGGGCAATGGCTCAGTGGGGGTAACAGGTCTTGCTGAGCAGGACCTGATAGTTGTAACCTTTGTTCTAGGGACTTGGGGGTGGGTATGGAGACCAGAGGATTGCAGGAGCTTGCTAGCAGCCATTCTAGCTCTTGGTTCTGTGAGAGACCCTGTCTCAAGGGAATAAGGTGGAGAAAGATCAAGCAGTAGCTCCAGACACCTACACCCCTGCACATACACTACACCTCCACACCACACCCCTACACACAAATACTGATTGCTCTGAAGTCACAGAACCTGGTGAACAAGGAATTTACAGGACTGAAGTACAGGGGTTATTTGCAGAAGTGTGGGTGACCCTCCAACAGCCTGGTGGATTGTTACTACCTGTATAACCTTGGGAAGAGGTCTGTGACCTCGTAAGCATTTTAAATTGACTTTACTTTGTGTGTCTGAGAACCCATGGCTTCCCTCTATGACAGAATGTTTTCAATTTTGAGGCGATCGCAGGAATTAGGGGCGGGGGCGCTGTTCATCCCATAACAGACCCCTCCAGAAGAGGGAGCTATACCAGGGGAACAGAATTGTGCAGGGGCCATGCTGGGGGAGAATCAGGTTTCCAGCAAAAAGAATCAAGAGGGCAGATCTTCCCAGCCAGAGCAGTTCTGGAAGTTTCTTGGGAGATAATGTAGCATGGATGCTGAAGCTGGGCATGTACAGGTGTTAGTGGGGTGCCCCTGCCTCCTGTTCCCTCCTCTCTGGGGTGCGAACACAAAGGTGTACTGCCCGAAGCTGCGAAGGGTGGGCGCCTGTCAGGTTTAATCTTGGCGGGTTTGTTTTTGACTCTCAGCCGATGGCAAGGGATTGATGTGGGAGTGGGGAGCTGGCTGGTGCAGAGGGGAGAGAGAGGTTTCAAAGCTGTAGCCATGGGAAATGTTTTTCTTTCCTGCTTGAAAGAAAATGCATGCCAATGAAAGATAAAAGGAAAAAAGGAGCGGGGTGTGTGTGTGTGTGTGTGTGTGTGTGTGTGTGTGTGTGTGTGTAGATGAGCATGAGAGAAACAGAGACCTGGAAGCATACTGGCTCAGGAGATTTGGTCAGGGTCAACCCTTGTCATCTCTTTCCTGGTGTGTGTGTGTGTGTGTGTGTGTCCTTACTTAGACTGCCCTCACTTCCCTGGGTCTTAGGGCCCGCCTGATGGCAAAGATGCCAGACAGCAACATGCAGGCAACAGAAACTGTGGGACTGGGAATGAGTGAGAAATCCTGAGACCCAAAAGGAGATGGGATGTGTGATGTCTGGACTTCCAAATTAATATGTACTGGGGTCCATGGATGTGCATAGGAGGGTGTGTGGATGTGCACAGGAGGGTGTGTGGATGTGCACAGGAGGGTGTGTGGATGTGCACAGGAGGGTGTGTGGATGTATATAGGAGGGTCTGTGGATGTCTGTGGATGTGCATAGGAGGGTCTGTGGATGTATATAGGTGGGTCTGTGGATGTGCATAGGAGGGTCTGTGGATGTATATAGGAGGGTCTGTGGATGTACACAGGAGGGTCTGTGGATGTATATAGGTGGGTCTGTGGATGTATATAGGGGGGTCTGTGGATGTGCATAGGAGGGTCTGTGGATGTGCATAGGAGGGTCTGTGGATGTATATAGGTGGGTCTGTGGATGTGCATAGGAGGGTCTGTGGATGTATATAGGTGGGTCTGTGGATGTGCATAGGAGGGTCTGTGGATGTATATAGGGGGGTCTGTGGATGTGCATAGGAGGGTCTGTGGATGTATATAGGTGGGTCTGTGGATGTGCATAGGAGGGTCTGTGGATGTGCATAGGAGGGTCTGTGGATGTATATAGGAGGGTCTGTGGATGTACACAGGAGGGTCTGTGGATGTATATAGGAGGGTCTGTGGATGTATATAGGTGGGTCTGTGGATGTGCATAGGAGGGTCTGTGGATGTGCATAGGAGGGTCTGTGGATGTGCATAGGAGGGTCTGTGGATGTGCATAGGAGGGTCTGTGGATGTATATAGGTGGGTCTGTGGATGTGCATAGGAGGGTCTGTGGATGTGCATAGGAGGGTCTGTGGATGTATATAGGAGGGTCTGTGGATGTACACAGGAGGGTCTGTGGATGTATATAGGGGGGTCTGTGGATGTCTGTGGATGTATATAGGAAGGCCTGTGGATGTATATGGGAGCGTCTGTACCCACCAGAGATTCTCCTTGATTTAAAAAAAAGTATACTTAAAAAGTATCTGTTGTGTATACTGAGTATGTCTATTTCTCTTTCCACCACCTGGGTTCCAGGGATGGCCCTCAGATTGTCAGTCTTGGTGGCAAGTGTCTTTATCTGCTGAACCATCTAGCTGGCCCCTTTATTGATTTTTGAGAGAAGGAGAGAGTGTCTTGAGTAAGACGCAGTCCTCTATTAATCAAACAGCAGAGGATGACCTTGAACTCCTGTTCCCTCAACTTCCACCTCTCAAGTTCCGGGCTTGCAGCTATGCACCATTATAAGTACCTGAAAGGCTAAAAGTTAGAGTTTTATTCCTTTTCCTTCTTATGGAACAAGGTTTCACTATGTAGCCTTGACTGGCCTGCTTCTGACTCCGGAGCGCTGGGATTGAAGGCCCCTGTGGCCTGGCGTGCAGTTAGAGGTACACAGCGCTCCCGACTAACGTGTGTGAGTGATTGGATTCCATTCACAACACTAGAAGGGGTGAGGGGGGAGATCCTCCGAGATCCCGAACTCGCAGCCCAAGCAACTTCCTAGCTGAGTGGCTGTGACCTCCGGCATCTCCTCCATGACTTCTTTCAGGACGAACTCAGACCACAGAGCTGCGAGTCTGCACAGTGGCTTCCTTAGGCAACAGAGAAGAAGCTGGGAGGGCTCGGCTACAGGGGGTGGGGCAGCCCCAATTTGGAAGCGGCCAGCCCAGATTCGGAGGCACCACGTGGGTTAGGGAGGCGGGAGGCCAGGAGCTGCCTCTGGGCGCCAGGCATGCTGTGGAATTTGCGCCACAGCTCCCTAGCATGCACGGGCCTGCCAGCCAGCCCCGCAGAGGCCCAAACAAAGCTGGGAGCCAGGAGAAAGGGGGAGGGGAAGGAACGCCCGAGATCAGCCAGCCCCCCTCCTGGGGCACCGAGTCCCCACCTAGGTGCAGCGCCCCTCCCCAAACACACGTGCAGCCAAACCCTCCATTAGTCACCCCGGCACTCACACACATAAATCCGATTAGTCACACCCCGCACAAACTCGCTGCGGAACACACCCGGTCACACCCAGACAAAGACCCGAAGTCCCCAAAGAGGCCTAGTTTGTCCATCGGGGTCTGTTCCCCATTCCCCCGGGACTAGCCTGGCGTTTTGCTGGGGAGAGGCACCGTAGTCTGGGGTTCACAGGCGGCTTCGCAGCAGCCAACTCCCCCTTACAGGGCATTGCACCCCTTAAATAAGCACAGTACCCCTTAAGCTCTTTCCATACTCTCCTCGGGGCACACATGCTACAATGTACACCCACCAATGTCCTTGGCCACCCCCTCTTCCGTCTCTCTGGGGGTGCGTGGGTTGACACTGGGCCCCCTCCCCCACACCAGTCCTGGGACGGGTCTAGCAGGAAAACATTCCCCCCAAGGTCACCGCAGCTCTAAAGCGGGCAGCAGCCGGGGAGCTGATTTATTTGCGGTTTCTTTGCAGTAACGCTATCGCTCTGATTCCGGAGGGTGGGGGGGGGGGAGAAAAAGAAAATCGCTTGCGGTGGAGTTTAACCTTGGATGAAACTAGCAAAGCTTTTTTTTTTTTCTTTCTTTTTTTTTCCGAGGCGCTTCGTTGGGGCCTTGCATGGACTGCTTGGCTCGGAATGTGGATCTGCAGCCTCTTGCTGCTAAAGCTACCACCCGGGTCAGTGCTCATATTTCTCTGCGCCCAGCCCAAATCCCTCGGCCCCCCTGAAAGTGCTTTTGAGACATCGTAGGGAACCTAAGAGTTCCGTGGGTGAGGTTTCCACGTCCCTGCACCCCGCATCTGACACACGGAGATGCATCCAGGAGGAGGGGATGAACGCTCGCCACCAGTGTTGCTGTCCCCACCGAATCCCATGCACTTACGGAGACCAGCATAATGGTCTGTTGCCTGCCTCCTTGGCAAAGATAATTCTTGTGGCATTAGACGTTATTAACCGCAAATGCATCCACTTGGGTAGTTCCCCCTTTAGGGGTAACCGTCACCCCATGGCCGCCCACCACCAGATGACCAATGCCTGCTTTTCGGATGGTTCAGTTCTGACTTATGAAGGCGGGTGGTGGACTTGGTTAAAACCAGACCCGAAGGAGACGCTTCGGGGTGTCCTTGGCAAGGAGTCGAGGGAAGCCCACAAGGCTCTGCCTCCAAATAACATGCCTGTAACCACTTCGATCGGTTCTTGGATGCCCCCTCCCCCAAAATAGATCCCTTGTAAGGGCCTGGGATTAATACGGGGTCCAGAGTCCCCCTCCTTGGTATAAATGACCACACACTCACCCCAGACTCATCGAACTTTCCTACATGAAGTGCCTGGGGCCCAGACACCCCTACCCCAGACCGTGATCTGTGAGGCCCGACACTCGCGGTGCTGGCACCGAGTGGGTGAGGCAGTTCCCTCTCTTTGGCGAATGGGGAAGCTCCTGGCTTGATTCCCTGCGTGGTCTCGGGGTCCCCAGGCCGTGACCAAGGAGAAAAAGAGTGTGCCTGGCCTAGCCGCAGGGAGGAGGGCCAGCAAGCAGATTTATGACCCTACCCGGTCCCCCGCGCACCAAATGCATCTCAAGCCAGACAGTGGAATGTAAGACCCGACCCGGGCCAGAGGAGGAGGCCAGGGTCGGAGGCGGGGCTGAGAGGAGCAGAAATCCGAAGTGGCCCGGTGCCACCGCCCCAGGGTTACGGGTTGCGCGCTGGGGTCTGGGTGGCGTGCGAGGCTCTGGCACCACATCTTGGGTCTTGCTGGCGGGCCCGGGCTGCCCTTGGCTGGATGAATCTCTTCAGGATACCCAGCTGCTCATGGGCCAGCTGCAGCTAGAGACTGCGAGTGTGGCCGGGTCGGGCGCGGCCTCTCCGGGTTTTAGCGGCGCCCGGGCCGGGAGCTCTTGGGTAGCCGGATTTAGGATCTACGGAAACGCGCGCCTTAGACTCTACTGGGGCATCTCCAGGAGAGGCACAACTCAGCTTTCTCTTTGGGTCCCTTTCACTTCCGTCTCCAGTGGAGTTCCATTCCTTGGGAGAGCTGGTTCGGGGCAACGGATAGAGGGTGGTTTGGGTCCTCTCAGGAATGGAAACTAGCTTTGTTTCTTTTTCCTTCTTCCCTTGATGGAGGAGTATGGGTGGAAACCTGTCCACATCGCTAGCAACATCGGGATTGTGGAAGATGAGGGGGTCAACCTTTCGTGGGGCAGAAGTGAGGAAAGCGCGGGGTTCCCTGGAGCTGGACAAAGGCGCACTGCAGGGGAGGCAGCCGAGCTCAAGGTTGGCCTGTCCTCTGGTTTTACAACAAAGACCTTTGAGTTTTGTCCGTGGGGACTCGTTCAGAGCGTCCAGACCGGGATCAGGGACCTGGAAGAACATACTAAAAGCCTCAGGAATGGCCGGGGACCACCATGCCGGATCAGACAGGCCAGCCCGGGTGGGTTGTCCTGGAACTGCGTGGAGGTCCCTCACCCCCAGCTGATTTTCCATCCAGTCAGTACAACACACACGCACACACACACTCACACACTGCGTCAACACAGTTTTTTCTGGCCACGGATCCCGCCGGGTAAACAAGCGAGAGGGATGGGGGATGGGGAGCGAAAGATGGCGCCTGGACCCGTGGTCTGTGCGGTTGTCACCAGCTCCGTTTTAGGACGAGTACACCGGGCTTCTGTAGTTAAGTGTGGTACAGCCCGGTCTGGAGGTCATTTCTCCAGACCCGGAGACTCTCTGAGGAGGTGGTGGTGGTGGGGCAACCTCTGCTTTTCTGGAAGTCCCCACGCCCCAACATGGCTCCCGGCCGCTGTTAAATGTGGGGAGACACAGGGGCTCAGAGACCAGGGCCCTCGCCTGCCCACCGCAGACAAGTCCTTGGCTGCCTGGAGAGACGCGGGAGGGAGCTTGCGTTCCCCTGCCCGGGGCTGGGAATCCGGCGCCACCGGTTCCCCTGGTCTAGCGTACCGGTGGCCCCTAGGGCGGAGTGGTAGGTCGAGAGGGGACCCGGGGCGCCGCACATTCCAGAGGGGAGCGGGCCATGTTCCACACCAACCACGGCCCCTAATGAAACTCTGGGTCGGTATGCCACGCCGACAGGGCACACACTTGAAAAATGCAAACGCCATCGGCAAATCCTGGGCAAATTGGAATAATTTTTTATTAGCAGCTAAATGATTTATGGCACAATACCCCGCCGTCACAATTACGGCGTCTTGGAGCATCCAGGGGTGAAAACATTAAACATTTATAAAAACAGGCCTTTGTTTTTTTCCAACCCCGCAAGCCTTTTGCACAGTCCCCCCACCCCATCTCTCTCAAGATACATATTTTTTCTTGAGCTGTATTAAAATAAGGAAAACATTCTGGATCCCGGGAGGGATGAGGGGGTTGGGGGAGATCAGGGCCTGCGCTCTGAATATTGGAAGGCGATGGGGGTGGGGGAAAGCGGTGGGACTGAGGCGTGGGAGGGTTTAACAGGGAACCCACAAAGGCCTCTGGATAAGGCTCAAGGGCACTAGGCGCCCCCCACCCCCTCATCCCGTTCCTCTCTTGTTTCCAGAAGCCCGCGCAGCTTAACGGCATTTATTTTATTTCTTGCAGCCAACCCCCCTCCCCTAAGGCACATAGACACAATACCTCCTTTCTCTAACCCCCCTCACTCCGTCCTTGCTCCTGGCCGTCCCTGCGCAGCACCGGGCGCCTCCGGTCGCCCCTGGCTGCCACTGAGACCCGCACGCCCAGCTCCAAGCGTGCGGACACCGCCGCTCAGTTCCCCTCGGCTCGGGCTATTTTCGTTCTTTTCTCTCCTTCTCCCTCCTCCCTCCTCCCCCTACCGAGCTCCAGCTTCCAAAAGAGGGCAGCCTAGAAACCAGCGCAGGAAGCTCCAGGAAGGGCAACTTGAAACTGCCCTCAAGAGGCCGAATTTTTTTTTTTCCTTCAAATTTATCCTGGAATTAAATTATACACCCCCAGTTCTCTCTCGAATCTCTCCCCCCTCTTTTTTTTTCTTTCTAAAAATGGAGAAAAGAAAATAGAACGGATGAGCGCTAACTAGCTCATTAAAAAAAAGCCCTCAGAAAAATTGCCTTAAAAATGGATTTTCTTAAAAAAAAAAAAAAAATAGCAGCAGCGCGAAAACGCTGAGTCCGCAGAGCAGGGCGAAAGAGCGGGCTTCTTTTGTTTTAATTAAAATCCCATAACCACGGTTGCTCTCGAGGCAGGATCTGCAAGCTCTCTGCCTTTCCAAGCTTCTTTTCCAGGGTAGGTAATGCCTAGCTGGGCCGGGGCTCCCTGTGGGGCTTGCGGAAAGGGTGTGGGGGACCCTCCCCACCTTAGGACTCGTCCCTTCGGCGAGGACTACACTCCCTGCGTCCCCCGCCAGGTAGATCTGCCGTCCGCAGTTCCCGGCCACTCAGCCTCCAAAGTGTTTTTTTTTTTTTTTTTTTTTTTTTTTTGCTGAAGGAGCAAAATTAAAGTACAAAGTCTGGGGGATTGGGTCTCCCCTCCCCCTCTGGCCGCCGTGGCCAGCCAAGCACTTTTGGGCTTGGCTTGCTTCCTCTGAGCTCAACAGATTTTTTTTTCTCCCTTTCCCGGTCCTCGCCCTCCCTGGAGGGGGCGCGGCGGATGGAAGGCGAGAGAGGCCCCCAGCCAAGAGGTTTTTAATATTACACCTTAATAGGTTTCAGAAGGCCCCGTGGAGAAATGCTAATAGGGCTGAAATGTCAGAACCGAGAGGGATTCAGCTCGCGCTCCGCCGATCTAATCCTTTTTTCTGCTCTGGTTTTTCTTGGGGGGGTGGAGTGGATTTTTTTCTGCTCCGGTTTTTCTTGGGGGGTGGGGTGGAGGGGGAAGGAGGGGCACCCACGCCAAAAGGGGCTTTGGGGAGGGGCGCGCGGTGCGCACTCGGCCGCAGAGCCCCACAGCCCGGGTTTCTATAGGAACCCTTTTTATAAGATGCAACTCACCGCTGCCGGTCGCCGCGGCCTGTCCAAAATATTAAATAGCAAAGCCTTCTGACACCGCGTTTCAGGGAGGGGACACGCAGGCTGGGGCAACAGGAAAAAAAAGTCCTTGTCGCCTGCCCACCCTACCCGACCGCTGAGGGGACAAGGGATGAATCGCTGCTTTATTTTAAAGAAAAAAAAAAATAAGAGAAAAAACAAGCCTTGTTATTTCGGCGTCTGAACTGCGCGCTTTGGAGTGGCACCCTGGAGAGGGAGCACCGGGCGCGGGGCGCGGGCGCAAAGAGCAGCCCGCCGGCTGCCGGCCCTTCCCGGCTAGCTTGTCACCTCCTCCCGCTGGAGGAAGCTGACAGGAGGCCTTGCAGAGCCCGGGATTGCGGCGACAACCATCTTCCTATATTTTGATCACTCAGCCCAGACGCAGGAGGAGGGGCTGGGATGTGGGGGGGGAGGGAGGAGGAGAAAGGGGGGGCTGCTGGAGCTGGTGAGGGGGGGGGCTGCCTAGAAACGGCTCGGAAAAATTCTCACCACCAGTTTTGATCATTCAGCCCCGCCGTGGGGAGCCTGGAAACTGCTGGAGCCCCGAGGTCCGTAATTGGTTTTATAGGAATGGCTGAGGGCCAAGGTGTTTACATGCGCGTGATGGGCGGCGCGCAGGGCCAATGCGCTGCGGCCGGGGGCTGGCCCGAAGGGGGGGGGCGTGCACCCGGGAACAATGCGTGTTTCTTTGCCTGCGAGGCTCCCCTCCCCCAACCCCCTCTCCCCCCCCTCCGCTTTTTTTTTTTTTTTTTTTTTTTTAGATCCAGCGAGAGGAACTTGAAAGGGGGGTTGTGTAATGTACCTTTTCCAATCCCGGGCTGTATATGGAGATTTGGGATTCTTTAAACCGGCGCTACCTGGATTTTATTAAAAAAGCGGGGAGCTCGGCGGGAGGAAAGCTGGCTTTTCCGGGGGCTGCGGGAGCGGGGCCGCGGGAGGGCGGAGGAGTTGGCGCGCCGCGCGCCCGGCCCGGGGAGCGGTTTTCTACCAAAAAAAGGAAAGGCGGGCAAAAAGTGTGAGGCGGCTGCGGGTGGCGGAGGGGAGCGGCGGCCGAGGGATGGCGGGCAGTACGGGCGCCTAGCCGCGCCAGGAACCGCGGCGGTCGCCGGAGTCGCTGTCGGAGCCTGGAGCCCGGAGCCCCGCCGCGCCAGGTACGCTCCGGGCCCCGATGCTCCCCAAACTTGTGCAGCGCACCCGTTGGGCAGGCGGGCCCTGAAACTGTCGGGGTCCCCAGAAGGGACGCGGAGGGCAGGGACCTGGGGGAGAGGGCGCGCCACTGCGCCCTGGGCTCCCACCCGAGCGCCCAGCCTGCAGCGCTCCGAGGGCGGCGGTTCCCTATTCGGTTCTCGGCAGGCGGCGGGCTAGCCGGGGGACGCCGAGACGGTTTCGATTATAGGCTGTTTTTAATTAAAAGCCGGAATTCAGCCATTTTAGCTGCATTTAAGAGGAGAAAAGTAGAGGAGGACGCAGTGGAGCCCCGCAGATGGCCACGCCAGCTTCTCGGCCATAGCAAAGGCTGCTCCATGGGGCTGGCTTCACCCCGACTTCCTTAAAGTGGGGCGCCTGGACAGTGCCTTTTTCAAAACGCTGCCTTTAAAGAATGTTATATTTAAGTACATGCTTGAAAGCTCCCCGAGTCTTTTGAGACACGTATCCCGGGCTGTGGCGATCGTAGATTTTTTCAAAAGTAAACGCGGATCTGGTAATCAGAGCCCGATGAGAGCGAGGGAGGGTGAGAGGTAGAGTGGGTGTTTGTAACCAAAGCCACGTTAAAATAGGCGTCCTTAGCAAAGTTTGGGGGAAGAGGACTTTGGGGTCTGGAGAATAGGCGGCCACCCGGGAGCCCGTGGCTTTGGCTTAGTCCTCGGCTACCTCTAGTAGCCCCGGGCCTCCCGGAATCAGAGTATCTAGAGCTGCCTGGGGCTGGCGGATGGTCTGCGAGGGAAGGGTGGGCTCTCCGAGACTTCCTTCTGCCCCCCACGGGAAAACGACAGATCTTTTAAACAAACAGCTTAAACTGGAATTAGAAAGGTTTCTACCCGATGCTGGGGAGGCGCCCCGTTGCTGGCCCGCGCTGCTAAGGTTTTCCTTTGTAGGTTATTTTGGGGGTGTGTGTGGGTCGCAAAGCTAGAGTAGAAGCGAGATCCTGGGAGCCCCCTTCTTTCTTCTCTGATGATCCCCAAATCCTCCATACCAGGCCACGTCTTCCCGTCCTCGGGGATTCGCAGGCCTGGGCGTTGGAAAATGAAACCAAATCTTGTTTTGAAGGAGTCTTTTTCCAGTCCGCGGGCAAGAATGCCACGTCTCGGGGACTCGGATTCTGCGACTCCCAGTGGCCCAACGGGGCAGCAAGAGGGGGCGGTGATCTTCCTTTAAAAATAAGCCCGCTTTTGTATCTGACCTTGGTAAACAACAACAAAGAGCCTCGAAACCAAACACTATTATTATTTTTTGGCGGCTGACAAGGGGATCCAACAACTCAGGGAGGAAAAGAGAGAGACGAGGGCCCCAAAAAGGTTAAACATTAAACTTTGCGGATCAGATAGTGGCATGGCGTTATGGACACATTTCGACCAACTCTAAAGAGTTTGCAGTTTTAAACCCCCGGAGCATGTGACGCCTGGGAAATAAGGCACTCTTCGGATTTGGATTTAGCTGAACGGGCGCGGTCGGCTGAGTGGCCTTCCCCAGTTTCAGGAGGACTTAGCAGGCGGGAGTCCCGGGTTGGGACGCAGCGCGCCGGGGCAGTTTTCCCAAGCAAGGCTCCTGGGAACCCCGAGCTGCTGGACCATAGGTCTTTGCATTTCGCGGAGAGGGGTCTGCTACTCCCCGATTTATTTCTGGCTAGCAGCTTGGGTTCGCTACTCTCCGACTCTGAAGGGTGAGGCGACTTTCTGAAACTTGTTTTTTTTTTTTCTCCCCCCTTTTTTCCCTTTCCTCCTCTTCTGTGACTTCCGCGGCTCATCTTATTCCTTCGCCAAGACGCCGTGTGCGCCTCCTCGCGCATCTCCGCTCGGCCGCCCGGAGGGGACTCACCGCGGGCTGTTCGTGCGCCCCGGGCCTCTGGCCCGTGGTTGAGCGCAAGCCCCGCTGGCCGCCGCCATGCACGCCGCGGAAGCGCCCGCCACCCGAGGACACTAGGACTACATCGAGGCCGAACTTTTAAGTCCAACTGAAGCAGGCCGGTTGGCCGGGTGGGGAGGCTGACCGCGGCACTTCCCCGCGGAGGATGGATGGCCGAGATTTCGGGCCCCAGCGGTCCGTCCACGGCCCCCCGCCGCCGCTGCTGTCCGGCCTGGCCATGGACAGCCACCGCGTGGGCGCGGGCCACCGCCGGACGCTTGCCTTCCTCGGGCTTGCCAGGTCCCCTGCCTCCCGGGAAATACATGGCCGGTCTCAACCTGCAACCCGCACCCGGGTAAGTAAGTTGTTGCTCACTGCGCTGGCACCCACCCTCCTGCCTTGAGGCGGATCCTGGGGAGGGAGCCCGGGGCAGACCCTCCGCGGCTGGAAATGTCCTGTTTTCACCAGGGTGTGCAGGAGGCTCAGCTCCCAGCGCAGAGGTCGGTCCCGAGGCTCTAGGAAGACAGTCTAGGTTTCTGTCTCTGGGGTACCAAGATAGTCTCAGTCTTCCCGAGACTCAAGTGTCTGCAGTCACAGCCACCTTGGGGGAATCCCAGTCCAAGCGCTCTTGAGGAAGTGGAGTTTGGAAAAATAAAATAAATGTAGGCGAGAACAACGTGTCGGCTCCGCACCGCGGGAGACACCCGTTCCGGGATAATTTTCTTGGCAAGCTCTCTTCGTTGCATGGGTTCTGTACCCTCGTGGAGCCGCGTCCTGAGCGATTCCACAACTCGGGAGGGTGGGGTGGGGAAATGGAGAACAGTGACACCAGTTTTAGGAGCCTGATCGGTGGTGAACCCTTAGGATTCTGGGGACCCTGGTTATTTGGAAGAAATGAGTGTACCAGGTCTGTACAACCTGGCCGCCAGTCCGGCTGAGCCCGGGCTGCACTGGGTACCCTGCGGTGGCGCACGGGAGGTGGTGGCTGAGAAGGCCCAGACCCTCGCCGGTTTCCCCGGGCTACTCCGGAAGAAGCAGAGGGCCAGGCAGGGCCGAGCCAAGCCTTAGCCACTGCGCTCTGGGAGAGGGAGCCTGGGATCTGCAGACCTGCCTGGTGGCGGCTCCGTGAGCCGGGCCCTCCTCCCCGGCCGCTCCTCGCTTCTGCGCCTGGCTTAAGGAGAACGCTCCAGCTCTTCCTGAAAAAG